>NC_051437.1:27777319-27784376 GCF_001649575.2 Kryptolebias marmoratus
TGTGTCTGCAAAACATGTGAGGAGAGCTGCAGACCAGGGACAATCCAGAAATAGTCATGAATGTCAGTTTAGAAGCTATCAAAGTTCTCAAATAAAGCACCTTTTGAGAATGTCAATGTTTGTTGGTAATTATCTTACAAAACTAGGAAGTATTTTTGGTTTTTATATCAAAAGTTATGGTTTTTATTGATTTTAGTAAAAGAAAAATTGCAAATTTTAGGAAAATGCCCCACGAATTCAGGCATTTTAGCCAGCAACTATCACAAAAAATGCCTGCAAAATCCTGGAGGGATTGATTAATAACAAAATATCACAGTTTGCCTCTCTTTGGTTGGACTGAAGCCACAAATTTCTCCTCTTAAATCTAATTTCTCTTTAGAGAAGCAAACACAAATCCATTTTTTTGCCCCTGCTCGGTCCGACAACACGTTTGTATCACCCTAAGGGGGGGCACTGTAGTTTGAAGAAGAAGGAAGTGACGTGACGTTGCTCCACTCCACTTAAACTCTTGATTCTGTGTGATCTTACTGTTTGTGCACACACACACAGAGTTGTAGAAAAAGGTTGGGCCTTTTGCAGTCTATTGGAGTCTAATTCAAGCAGATGTCTGTTTAATTGATTGAAACAAATTACCTCAACATTGATCCCTGTCCTGGTGTAAGGGACGGATCGGCTTTTTGGAGCCGCGCAGTTTGTGTGTGTGTGTGCGTGTGTGTGTAAGTGATTGTGCGGCTTTGACCCACTCACACACAATGCATGACTCAATCACTAAATGATAAATCGTAATTTGCTTTCTGATTACTTTGTGTGTTTTCGTGATCGATCGCGAGGTTCCCTTTGAACCGATCATTCTCACATTACGACGCTCGGCCAATTAACTAATTGAGTTTTAAGGCTCGTTATTATGAGTAATTCATTACGAATCCGAAGTCATTTATTACCAAAGCCTTCCTTTGCTGCCGCTCCTCCTTGTCCTTTTTTTTAATTTTCTTTCAATCAGTAATTTGTGGGCTGTGATCTCGGCGACATGGCGACTGTTCGCCACGTGTTCCCTCTCTGTTTGAACGTTGCGCTCCGATGACCGAGTGCACGAGCAGCTTTACCGGCGTAAACTGTGAAATTACACATTTACCTTGGCTCCAGCCCATCGCCAGCTCTCTCAGTGGAGATGTATCGAGTTAATATTAAAGAAAGAAAAAGAACACGAGCAGCCGAATGAATCAATGCAGCCGGCGATGCTACATATATACCTTCTGCATTACTCGCTTTATTTACACCTGAACATGATGGTATCTGTGTCGTATGTGTGAGGAATGACTTTGGAGGGGTTCAGACCTACATCCCCCCCCCCCCCCCCCCCCCCCCCCATGAGATTCACTTTAGACATAAACACAGAGCGGGATATAATGGGCTGTGTCCTTGCATCCGGGCGAGGCGACACATACATTACCACTCCGCCGCGTCCGTTTCAACTTCCATTACTCTTTACCCCTATTATATTCTGCAGATTGCTGCCGATGCAACACTTACTATAAACATGATTAAAAGAGGAAAAAAAAAAAAAATCTGGGGCAATAAACTTTGACAGTTAATATAAAAAAAGGCTGACTTTACGACCTCCTCCTACTTTCTCTCTCTTCTAATATGCACATATGCTACACACACACACACACACAAAACACACAGAACACACACGTCAACAGTTTAGAAAATTACATCTAACCGATCGTGGCGTGTTTTAAAAAGAACAGATTTTTGCCGTTTTATAACTGAGATAAACTAACTAGTTTTTATAAGTGAGAAAATTCTAAAAGTAACTTCCCAATAACTGCATTTTAGAAAAGGATTTATTACTGCTTCATACGTAGTTTGTAAACACTTTATTAAACTGTTATTTAGCTAAATCATGTGTGCTTTTACTCATTCGAGTTCATTGCTTTTCAAACTAAATTACCTTATATCTACAAAGTGCTCCTAAAGCTTACATGCAGGAAACATACCGACAAATATATATAAAATCCGGATTAATTTAAAAAATACACATAATTGAAGAGAACAGATAACTGTTGGGTCACTATTTGGGATTAAATTAATCAGTTTTGTCCTTTTTATCTAAAGCCCTGACTGCTTATTCATAGTTTAAGTGTTTATAGTAAAATTATCAACTGCATTTTTTACTTTTTATCAGTTGTAATCTTACTAATATACTTTTTTCAGTCACATACATCGCTGTGATTGTACATTTAAAAGGTAGTTTACAATTAAAACTGTTTAAAGTTTTAACGAGCTTTTAATTTTTCTGTTTGCTTGCGTACCTAATCGTGTTTTTGCTTTTAATGACCTTAAAAGCGTTAATTTGTGCATCTTTTATGCATTATTTTCAGCTCAGTCTTCACCGAGGAAAAGTGAGTAATGACATGCCTGCTAAGATCCTCTGACAGGGAAAAAGAAGCCATTTTTCCGGCTCTTATACGAGGTGGACGTTGACGTCGTTTATGGCCGACGGGAAGCGGCAGAAAAGAGGCTCCTGTGAAATTTCTGAACTCACACCTTGTCGGTTTTCTCTGCACCAACTTCCTGTGAGCTTTGCAATAAAAACTCCAAATTCTGATTACATACAGAGTTCCATCTCGTTCGCCCCTTAATCAATCCCTCCAGGATTTCACGGGCATTTTTTGTGATTGTTGCGGCTAAAATGCCTGATTTCATGGGGCATTTTCCTAAAAGTTGCGACTTTTCTTTTACTAAAATCAATAAACAACCATACTTTAAATATATAAACCAAAAATACTTCCTAGTTTTGTAAGATAATTACCAACAAACATTGACATTCTCAAAAGGTGCTTTATTTGAGAACTTTGAGAGCTTCTAAACTGACATTCATGAGCATTTCTGGATTGTCCCTGGTCTGCAGCTCTCCTCACATGTTTTGCAGACACAGTGTTTGTCGATGCGTTTATGTTCCATGATTACACTGCAGGACGTGCAAAACAGCTGCAGCTGGGGAGGAAACTGGTTTGCTGAAATCTTTGTGGGCAAATGTGAAGCATTAGCGCACATTTTGGCTTCGGTCGCTGCTCCTGCACGCTCCCGGCATTCTGATGTTAACAGGAAGTGACGTCACGTGTCTTCTTCCTGAGTTATTTGGGGTTATTTTGTATTCCACGCTACACAAACCCACAAAGAAGAGACTAGACCGCAGAAACGGTGGCGAATCGCTTTAGAAACAATAAATATTGGGTTAAAGTTGCGGTGTTTCGTGCAAAGTTGCAAAAAGTTGCGATTTCTCTGGGTTTGCTTGATTTTGCGTACATAGTTGCGATCGCAACATCGCGAAATCCTGGAGGGTCTGATTAATCCCTCCTCAAGTTCAGTTTCAGACTGCAGCTTTGGTTTTTGTCCTCTGATTCTCTAAAACCTGCTTCAGAATCAACTTCCTGTTTGGAGCCAGGACTCAGACTCCCTCTCTGCCTTTAAAACTCACTTCCTTCAAAGAGCTTACAGTATATTTAATTAGTATTTCACTCAATCTTTGTATTTATTTTATTATTCTGCATGCAGCTCCGGGTTTATGAGCTCATTTTATGTACTTCAGTTCCTATTTCTTTCTATGATATTTTTTTATTGCTTTTAAGATAGTTTTCTGCCATTTTGGAAGCGTTTTTGTTAACTTTATATATATTTTTTATTATTATTATTATTTCCAACCTGTTTTTTCCTATGCTTGTTTGTTTTTTAATGTGTTTCATCCATAAAACTGAGTCCTGATAGTTTCAGAAACGAGGCTGCTGGACGTTCGGCTTCTCGTCTGAGGAGCTTTTTTCAATTCAAAAGAAAAAATTTTGAAGCATCTTCAGCTGCAGAAACTGAGTCCAGCTTCCTCGTTTCTGAACCTCCTCGGATTTACCACATCCTGGATGACAGAGAAGCAGATATATCTGTAAATTTGACCACAGCTTGTGTCATGCATGTGTACAGTTGGTTCTGCATTAAGACACAGATTTCTTGCGGTTCTGTATGTCTGGTTTATATTTACAACCACTGTTCCAACGTTTGGGCCCTAAATCTGGGGACCAGGTAGCCGGCAGGGCGGGCGTCCACCTTTCGCCAGCTGTAACCGGCGACTGAGGCCTGAAACGAAGTGTCGGATGTGTGTGTGTGTGTGGATGGATGGCAGTCTGGGGTGGCGCGGTGCCGCTGGTTTACTTTTACTGGGCCCCCCACCAGTGGTCCGGCTTTGGCTGTCTCAGCACGGTGCCGCAGTCAGCATTGTTGCATATTTAATGTCCTGATGAGAGCTTCCACCTGCTGACACAGGCAAAGTGACAGAACAATACCCGCCCGGCCCACCCCCCCATCACACACACACACACACACACACACACACACACAGAGGACCTGAACACCATCATCAATCCAGTCTCCCTCTCTGCCTCTTTCGCCTTGCCTCATCTCACACGCTCACTCGCCACAACTCCCTCCGCTCCGATCCCACTTCGGTCCGCGCTGCTCTCTCTTTTCCCTTTTGTCACCCCTCCTCCTCCTCCTCCTCTTCCTCCTCCCCCCTCTCCCACCCCCTCTTCACCACCGTGCCCTTCTATCTTTGAATTCTCCCACAGAACAACGACCTTTCCCTGTGGTTCTTACAAATCACTGCAATAAATCCCTCCAACATAAAAAACACACACACAAGCTCGCGCTCGCTCACAAACTCACACTTTTATGTTTCTTTAATATGAATGCATGGAGGCCTTAATGTTCTTTGCTGATCTGTGTGGCAAGACACTTTTGGGCCAATCCGGCTCAGAACTTTTGCTCATAACGACGCCTAATTAGCTCTCAGTCGCAGGGTTTTACAGCGTGCATTTTACTGCTTCGTGATTTCTTCTCGTAACAAAAATGTTTTTAATAAAAATCCCCTGTAAAGATGTTTTTTTTTTCTTCTCGCTGTCGGTCCAGGCGATCCTGCAGGGCCACATTTTTCCACACTCAAACTGGCCCGGATAGCGCCTAAACAGGGGCAGGTAAACCCTAACTAGGCCACGTGTCGCATTCATGCACAAACTAGGCCAAAAATGCATACGCTAAAACTTGACACGACTGTTGCACCGGCTCCCAAACCCCACCCGGATTAGCACACATGCACGCTGCGCTGCAACATGCATACTTAATCAGAGCTAAAGAACGTGGCGAAAACTGTACGGCTCCGGTGTGTTCTGCTGCCTCAGCAGGCTCGGATGGATATTATGAGCCCTGACATTGTGGGTTTGACTCGTCATAAGTCACTTTCTCACACTTGGGCTCCCTTTTTTTTTTTTTCTGTCTCTTCTCTCTTTCTTTTAGCCATCAAATAAAATGCCAGAGGACATAAAAACACTTTTCTTTCCCGCAGACTGTAAAAGAACACAAACAGGAAAAAAAAAAAAACTTAAAATTGAATATTAAATCGTTAAAAAACGCCTAAAATTTAAATGTGATGTGATTTTTTTTACAACATTTAGAAGGATAATTTTGAACAAAGTGCCTAAAAATGCCTAAATCATCAAATCTCTACACAATTTAGAAGTTTATGTTTAAAATCTAGTGAATAGATTCCAATAGTTTTGCCTTTTTAATAAGGATATTTAAGAGAGGCTCCCCTCCTCCCTGAAACTGCTGCATTGCAATGCGCACTTTCCACTTGTGTGCGTTTTATTTAAAAAAAATTAAGCTTAAGAAGAAGATGGACGGCCATCTGCAAAATCCTACAGTTATTTTATCTTCTGCTCTTTGATTCAAGCAGTTAAATGAAATCCTAAATCAGGAAACTGAAAAGATTGTTCCTTACGTTACAATTATATGACGCAAAGTTTGCTTTAAATGACATCATTTCATTGCAAAACACAATTAACTGATTGACATTTGATTTTTGTGAGTAAGAGAACATTTTAGAACAGAAATAAGTTGTCACCACATTAGGAAAGCTTAAAGATTTGCCTTAAAAATGCGAGAAAAGTGCTTCAGAAATGTTCCTGAGCAGGCCCAGGATTTGAAGTCTGATGCAGACAGCGTGACTTCACTCAGGCGTCTGAGCGTTGTAATGCGTTCGAGAGGCCAACAGTCAGTCTCTCCTCCTTCCTCTTTCTGACAATCCTCTCCTGCTTTCCATTAGGAAGCATTTAATCACTGCACCATTTACTGGAAACTGCTGTCTGTCTGCGTGTAATTTTGTTGCATTAGCAACTTCACACCGTCTAAAAGAAAAGATAAATTCTTCAACCGTTAGAACAACGAGGGAGAAAAGATAAATCTTTAGCTTTCCACAAATAAACTCAAAGAACGGCATGAAAGAGATATCTAAAAAAAATCTATTGCGGGGGTAAAAGGAAACTGCTGACCAGAGTTGCAGCTGCATCTACACTTTTCTACCGTAGCTCTGCAGCACTGGGCTCAACTGGGCCACATCATGGTGGGGAAACACAGCGAGACGTCCCTTCCTTTCAGTTTCCATGTGGCGGATTCCCTTTAAGTTTTGAAAATGTTTTGAGTTTCCATCGGACGTGTGAGGCGCCGTCATTTCTCCCAACCTGGGATACATACTTCTTTACATTCCATAGTTGCTCTTGTTCATATGGGCATATAAAGAAGTATGTCCCCCAAGCAGGCCACTGTCCTTGGTGGCGCATCAGCTACCTTACACACACACACACACACACACCTGCCTCCTCCTCCTCCTCCTCAGAGCTTTCTCAGTGGGGAGGAAAAAATGTTGAATCAGGATCTGCACAGACCACTCAATGCACACAACTGTGATGCCGGCGTCAGGGTCCAACCCCCCCCCCAACCCCAGGGATGCTAACTCGAGGAGGAAAAAACGCACAAACTGAAAACATGCAACTTTTCCCGTCTCTTCGACCCGGCATGCAGTTCCTTATGGGGCGTCGTTTGTAAAGGAGCTTGTGCTAAAAATTCATGCCTAAATTTTGTCACATTTAGCTTCTGCTAAAAATTCATGCCTAAATTTTGTCACATTTAGCTTCAAACACTGTTTAAAAATGTAGTGTTGATTTTCTGATGT
>NC_051437.1:27785244-27794293 GCF_001649575.2 Kryptolebias marmoratus
TCTCACACTCACTGTCCCGTGCAGTCTATAGGCTGAAATGCAATGCAGTCACCCCCCTCCCCCCATATAACATGTGCTCTCATTGTCTCTCTCCCTTCCTCTGCTGCTCACACACTCCTCACCCTCCTGCCTCTCCTCTCGTCAAGCTACAGCAGCGTAACGCTTCCCCGCTGAGCTGCTCATGATGAGCTTTGAGCAACATCAGGCAGCATCAAACCTTCTGGTTTTTATCTAAATATACATGTCACACACTTTCCGAGACCCCCGCCCTCCCTCCCATTAGCTCCAGCCTCGAATCCACCACCACCCTGACACACATACCTCGTCTCCTTTCCTCCCCTCCTCCCTCCACGTCCTGAGATCAATACCAATTTATAGGCAAATGCACAAAGGCTGAGTTGTGCTTTTAATGAATTGAACCATTGCTAATGCCAGGCGTCTAATAAAGGCTTCGAGAAAGAGGTGTTAGGAAAACCTACGGCGGCAGCAGCAGCGAAAAGCACGCAGCGTGGGGGGGGTTCACTTGGGCCCAGTCCACACTCTTAAATGTTTCTGCAAACGTTTTCATCCACACGGAGACACTGAGAACGACCCAAACTGTGATGCTGCCACAAAAATACACTGATAACAGGAAAAAAAAGGAGGATGGCGAATATTAGAGCAAAAACCAAAGATTTTTTGTAAAAAAACTATTGACTGAAAGTCATGTCAGTCCAATTGCATGGACATAATAGACAGTTTCAGCCAAAGTATCCAGCGAGACATGCAAAGAAGAGTTTTTCTTCTCATTTTGCACGATTTTGGAATATATACTTAATGAATATTGTTTGTTTTTGCTTTACTATGGTTGACAGTTCAGTAAAGTGATAAAAACCTTTATTTGGTACATTATAATCATTGCAGTGATATAGTTTAGAAAGGTTTTGCTGTAGTTGAGCAGCTGGTTTCTGCAACACAAACACAAGCATGTAATCTTACATTACTGGGGTCAAAGGTTAGATTAGAGGAAGGTCTATAACATCATCGTTTCTTGTTTTTAGGAACAGATTGTGCAACGATTTTCCTGTCGTCATTGGCGTCTCCGACACGTTTCAAATCTGCCCATTTTTATTTTAAAAGCAGATTAAATCATAAATGCGGGGGCGGCTGCCAAAGTGAGTTCGAAACGAGCCAAGGGTAACAAAATAATGTGCGCAGTCAAGAATACAGTTTTACTTGGTCGCTTTGTCGCAAACAACCAGAATTCAGTGAGACTACAGCTGGAAATTTACGTATTTTCCTGCAACTTTGAGCGATTTTTTTTCATCAACCGGTTTCTCAGCAGTCGCCTAAAACGCTGTTTCCTTAAAATAAAATAAAATGAACCAAACGAGAGCAGAGACAGAGGATTTCTCAGTCTGACTGTCAATTATAAGCAAAAGCGTCTTAGAAAAATGTGTAAAAACAAGAAAAGGGTGGGGTGGCACCTGCACAGACATGCTGCCAAACTGCTACCTCAGGAAGCCCGTCACTGCCTCTGCTCTGTCAAACTCTCACCTTGAATGACAATTACAGCTAATCAAATCTCCATCAAAGCGTTTCCTGCTGAGACGGCACAATTTCCTCTGTCCAACTTTCTTCTTTTTTACTCATATTCGAGGAACAAAAGGCGTGCTTCTTATAAACTGGAGTTAAACACTTTTAAACACTCGTGTTTGAGCGTTTCCACACAGCTGCTGCTGTATATTCCTTCCCTTTGCAACATAACTCAGCTCTTGTGTCCCATTGTGCACTTTGTACACACAAATTGCCTGAGTGTATCAAACGCAGCCACAGAACTGTGTGAATATGTCATCTTCTGTAACCCCTCCTTTGTGTGTTCCTACCACTGTGTAACCAGTGCCATGGGGGCTGCACACATCAGCCCTGCCCGCCCAGTAATTAAACTAAAAGTCTCTTCCATAAATCACACTCGTCCTCGCCCCTCTTCCCCTCCTCTCCTTCCTCTCCCAGCGACGGAACGAGGGTTTTGTAAATCACCGGCCGGTGGCTGGTGAACGAGGTGGGTTGGGGGGGGGGCTTCGAGCACGTGCACACTCCAGTCCGGACACATTACGAAGAATTAAGCTGCTCCTCCACTCCGGCCTCCACGCCATCACTGTCACCATATTCCAGACGGGAATTACAATTCTCCAGGGGGTGGGGGGGGATAGCGCAAATGTGGTAGATTTGCAGGATGAGGGGTTTGTGCAACACCTGCACTGTGCCGTAATGCATTACATGATTGAAACTGTGTGCAAACATCTGCTGTGGCTTTTGTTACTCTGAATGTGAAGGATTTGTTTGTTTTAAAAATTAAAACTCGTGCAAACACAAACCCCCGCTGCTGCTGCTTTCTGAACTCCCTGCAGCTGAGCTAACGGCGCAGAAAACAAAGTTTCACACCCAGTTGGGGATCGATTCCCAGACGAGAAGATTCCCTGTGTTTCTATAACAGCTCCAGCCTCGCAGGCGGACTCCCACAGGGGGGGGGTGGCAGGGCCCGGGATATCCGACACTTCGCCACCTCCAGCAATTTGCCCGTGAAGCCTGTCAGGACTCCGGATGCCTGACAGACAGCTGACTGCGGCTGATCTCTCTGGTATCTGCTAACCGGGTAAAATTAGCAGAGGGGGAGAGAAAGACGAAGGAGGGGGCGGGAGGGGAACACATGCAAGACGCTTTTAGAGTCTTGCTTCTGCCTTCAAACCTCTCCGTCTGTCCCTCCGGAGAGTGACACCTGCAAGTGTCCCGTCTATAGATAGAGCAGAGGCCTGGTTTGGATGGCTGCTCCAGAACCGAGGTTAACATTAGAACGGATTCATGGGACTTTCCTGCTTGCAGAATCCTCAAGTTATACGAGCAACGCTGTCCAAGTTTAACGGCGTGCAGCTCAAATGCTGAAACTCTTTATCAATATTTGCACAAAATGAGAAAAAAAGGTGACAGAAATGCTGAAGTAAAGACTTAAAAGTGGCAGTAACACATAAAACAACAACTTGTGTTTATGTTTTTAGTTAATTTCTCGACTTATTTTTAATAACTGAACCACCTAACTGGAAAATGCTCCACAGTGTGACGGCTCAGACATAACCTTTGACCTTTGAACCGCGTGCCATCGGGAAGTGATGTTTTATTGTTAAGTGCCAAAGTAGCATGATGCATTAACATCAGAATTAATTTACAATTAATGATATTTTTCCAAATGAGCAGGTAAGAAAAGACAAACGTGCGTGAAGGTGATCGGGATGAAGCATGCTGACACGCACAGATAAATACTCTCACAGGAACACTTGTTTCACAGATACCCAAACGGAGAAATTCCTGCACCTACCGTAGCAAAGGTGATCTAGAGAGGGACCCACGCGGAGTGAGGCAATCGCTGCAGGCGGAGTCTCTCCTCCCTGAGAGCTGAATCAGCGATGGAGAGTTTAAGGATGCAGAAAAGAGAGGAGGAGGAGGAGGAGGAGGAGTGAAAAGAGAGAAGAGGAAGAAAAAAGTCACTGGACATGGCTTTCTCTCGTGCTGGATAAAAAAAAGGCTGACAAAAATGTGATCCTTTATAGCACCAAAAGCAAAAATATTGGGTTTTTTTTTTTAAAAAAGGATGGATGTGAAAGGATTTGGTTTTGATGTGACGACTGAGCAGTGAAATGCGTCAGCCGGCAGCTGCCCGTCCCCTCACATCACAGCGGGCCGTGTAAAGTTAGACGGGAGACAGCTGATCGGACTGCCGGAGAAGGAGATGGAGCGAGATAGTGAGTGCTGACAGTGCTGAAGGACAAATCGGGAAGAGGGACGGCGGTGGGAGGGGTGGAGAGAGTGAAAGGGTGAGCAGAGAAACACTGAGAGTCGAGGGAAAAAAAATTGGAAAAATATGAATTATACAAAGAAATTTGATGGAGGGAGGGAAGAAGGATGAGTTTTGAAAATTAAGACAATTAAAAGAAGGAAGGGGACAGCAAAAAGGGCAAAGGTTACTCCCGGCAGAGGACAAACTGGTGAAATAAAGAATGGCTAGTAAACTCAATCGTGTCTTACTTTGTTGAGTCTTTCTTGCCGTTCTGCTCCCATATTCCACTCAGCCACTTTCCAGATATCCAGGGGTCACTGAACTTCCTCCAAAATGACAAAACAATCTGAAAAAGTGTGCAAGAAAAATGGTTTGGCAATAAAAAGGTCACCTGATCCCTGCACGCAGACGGCCTTTGTGCGCCGATTCTGTTTTCAAGAATCAAGAAGAAACCAAGCCCGACATAAGAACCCTGGGTCAGTGTAATCAGAGGAAACCCCCACCAACTCAGCCTTTTTATACCAAGGTAAGGACCACAGACCCACGCCCCCCGCCCCAACCGGCCTACTGGCATCGCCGCGCTCCACGGCCTTATTTAGTGAAGCGCGGCAAAAAATAGACTCCAAAGTGCTGCCGGGGTGGGGGGGTGTTTGAGTGAAGAGGGCGGGTTAGAAGAGGGGACAGGGTGGAGAACAGCTGGGAGGTGATAAAGGGGGTGGTGTCAAAGAGTGTGAGGTGGGGGGTGACGCAGTTGCTTTTTATTTATTTCCTCTGGCGTTTGACTGGTTTGGCCTGTATTCATGCTTCCTCTCTCCCGCTTTGTGTCTCCTGCTCTGATCCTTTCACCATTGGCTCCACGTGAGTCTATTTCAGGCTCATTTAGGTGACGTCAACCGTTTGTTGTGCCAAACAATTTCCAATTCAAAGATCAAATGAGACGCATTTATTTTCTTAGCTCAAATGAAACAGACTGAAGCTTACACTCCTTACAGGTCAGGAGTGGGCAATCCTGGTCCTCGAGGGCCACCATCCTGCAGGTTTTCCTTGTTCCTCTGCTCCAACACACCTGCTCTGAATCAATGGGTGATTAACAGGCTTCTGCAGAACATGAAGAGGTGATTTAACCTCTGAATCAGGTGTGTTGGAGCAGAGGAACAAGGAAAACATGCAGGATAGTGGCCCTGAGGACCAGGATAGACCTGTTTTGTAAACCTTCACACCTCCATCAGTTTCCCATTACATGTTCATTTACATGGAATTATGTGGTTGTTTAAAAGCACAATTAGCAGCAGCAGCTGGGTTTAGCAGTTCTGGTGCACTCACTTTGGGAATATCACAATATTTATGCCAGAATAACAGCATAATGTGAAAATGACTGCAGCAAAAAGGTTCATAAATAAAGTTTGCATGAACCGGAAATTTATGAGACGTCAAAAGTCCATTTTATTTTCAGCCTGTTCAGACTAGCCATTAGCTTGTCAACCTGGTCAGAGTCGAACTCTGTAGCTGATGGTTTTTTCCACAGTTTTCATATTTGTCAAAGTTATTTTTTTGCCTCCAAGTATAGATAAGGGAAACCTCAAACAAAAAAACAGCAAGATGAGAGGTTTCCGCTGCGCGCTTTGTATCGTTTGAGCTTGTGGACGTTTGTAGTGGAGGTGGCCGAAAGACGTGTAGAGATGGAAAGACGGCCAGACCGAGGAAGAAAAAAGGGTGAAGGAGCCCGAGAAATGAGAGGAGAGTAGGAGGGGAAGAGAGATGGGCAAAGAAAGGATATTGATTTCCACCTTAAAGAGGCAATCTCCGTTTCTCAGGAGCTCTAGGGACCGTGCATGTATCTGCACTTCTGTGTGTGTGTGTGTGTGAGATCTGTGTTGGGATCACAGCAGAGACTGAAAACACCAGTGCACACATCAAACAGAAGCACAAAGACACAAACTCTGGCAGAATGTTAAAAAAAAAAAAAAAGAAAAACAGACGTCCAATGCTTTGATTACAACCATTCGCCTTAAATTCTTTCCTTTTTCATGTCCAACAGTTTTTCTGTTCTCTGCTCCTTGTTTCCTTACAACAGTTTGTAAACCTCTGCATTTTTTAAACTACAGCAAAACCCTATTAAATCTATTTAGCTTCCATATTTTGTTTCATAGATCTGCGTGGCGCAGGGTGCACGCCGCCTCTCATCGCGTAGGTAAAGAAAATAAAGAGACGTATTTACATCAGAAACAAGAGCATCGATTCAGTAAACTGAACTTGCAGTTTTTGCAAAGATGCAGGCCGAACGCTGAAACTTGAGTGACTTTGCTGAAATTTACTGAAGAAGCTGAAAATTAGCAAAACCCAGACCCTCCAGGAAACCCCGTGAAATCGCAACTTTTTGCAACATTGCCCAAAACACCGCAACTTTCCTGCAACTTTAACCCAATATTTATTGTTCCTAAAGTGATTCGCGACAGTTTCTGTGCTCTAGTCTCTTCTTTGTGGGTTTGTGTAGCGTGGAATACAAAATAACCCCAAATAACTCAGGAAGAAGACACGTGACGTCACTTCCTGTTAACATCAGAATGCCGGGAGCGTGCAGGAGCAGCAACCGAAGCCAAAATGTGCGCTAATGCTTCACATTTGCCCACAAAGATTTCAGCAAACCAGTTTCCTCCCCAGCTGCAGCTGTTTTGCACGTCCTGCAGTGTAATCATGGAACATAAACGCATCGACAAACACTTTGTGTCTGCAAAACATGTGAGGAGAGCTGCAGACCAGGGACAATCCAGAAATGCTCATGAATGTCAGTTTAGAAGCTATCAAAGTTCTCCAATAAAGCACCTTTTGAGAATGTCAGTGTTTGTTGGGAATTATCTTACAAAACTAGGAAGGATTTTTGGTTTATATATTAAAAGTTATGGTTTTTTATTGATTTTAGTAAAGGAAAAATCGCAACTTTTAGGAAAATGCCCCGCGAAATCACAAAAAATGCCCGCGAAATCCTGGAGGGATTGAAAACCTAACGAATAAATAAAGTTACATTAGCTGAACAATGAGCTTAGTGAAACTATTGCTAAAAGCTTAAGTGAGCAAACTCATAACTAAAGGTTTAAATGTTCAAAACAGATGAAAACTAAAAGAATTAGAACGGAAGTTAAAACCTAAATGTATGCATGTTTTTGAAGGAATTAAAGACATCTCATGTTTCTGCAGGGAAAATATTTATAAATTTATTTTAAAAAAATTATCAAATTTACAAAAAACTAAAGTCGTAGCCCTATTTTCAAATGGAGAAACAACTGCTGACTCAGCATTCATGAGAACACTATTTTGCTTCTTTCAGCTTTTATTTTTTTAACTTATCCTTTGCCGCTTTTAGCTCTTAGCTTTTGGTTCTTTTAGCTTTTCATCAGCTCCGTTTCTTCTCTAACTTCTACATAAAATAGTCAAATGTTTGCATTAAAGCTTCATGATGACAGCCGTCTGTAATGAAGCTTATTTACGGGACTGTCGCCCGATTCGTTCTTTATCGGGACTAAAGAAATGCATCACAGAGTGGTTCAGGTGTGCAGAAGAAGAGAAAAATAATAATTGTTCTGCAGATCTCTCTTCTTCTGGTGCTTGTAATTTCTGAGATGAAGAGCTTCTGAGCTGTGAGTTATTTGTCTGCGTGATTGGCTCAGATTACATCTTTAATTTCTGAACATACAAATACTCTTCGGGGGAAGTGCTTCCCTGTTTTGTGTGTGTGTGTGTGTGTGTGTGTGTTCGGTCTCCTTTTAGTCATACCTGCAGTGTGTGTGTGTGTGCTGATGGGTGAGTCAACAGGCACTTTAGAGTCCGTACACTCATCTGATCCGACTTGGCGAGCCGACAGAATAATAAGGTTGTGTTGTAGGACAAAAAAACAATAAGCTCCTTCAAACTCCCTCCGTCTTGCAGCCGAGTCCCTTCAGAGACGAGCTGCAAGACAAAACGCCAAAGTATTTTCTTGTTTTCCCCTCCCGCTCCCGCCACCTCTCTGCGTGATGCAGTTAAAGTTCCCGGGGGACCATTACTTTACCTGGCACATGAAATGGCCTCGGAGATGAATGCTTTTTCTGCATTACCTGGTGGCAGGGGCAGAAGCGATGGATACAGTGCACGGATCCTGCAGACCCTTTTTTTTTAATCTGGGAAAGAGAGTTCTCTGATCCAAGCTGGTGGCGGGATTGGAAAAAAAACAAGAAAAAAGTGGATGTGAAACGAGCAGGGAGGGGCAAAGACGAGGAAGTACACACAGACGACAGAATGAAGAAGGGCTCACATAAAGAGTATGATGTGTGATTGTATTTTTAATTAGCACCACCAGGGAAGGAAGTTAAATATATGCCTTTGGGTAATGCTCGCCACCGGAGAGGTTTTTTAATCTAATGAAAAGACTTTGACTTTCGATTTGGCTCTAACGCTGATTGTGCTGGACCGCCCGGCCTAACAGCTTGTCTGTGTGCAACTTATGAACGAGGGGGTTTAAACTGTGGGCGGGTGGCGGCTGCCCATAAACAACACATAGCTTAGAGGAAGCAGGCGCTCTCAGAGGTCAATGAAAAACTCAATAGGTAAACCTGCAAAAGGAAAAGAATCGGCCCTCGCCCCTTTCGGAAAGAAGGCAGTGACCTCGGGTAATTTGAGCTAAACTGAAATCTTTTTTTGTTACATTAAAGAACAAAATGCAGCCACCAAAAGAGAAGTCCCTCCGGCTTTCAAGTCAATGACAGTGGAGGCCGGCGTGTAATTAATATTCAATGTTGGGAGATGCAGCCTCAGCAAACTTCTGCAGGAGATAATGGACCTCCGATTTACACGCATGCTGTGTTTGGAGCATTTAACGTAAAGTCGGTAAAATGAGCTGTTTTCTGTCTTTTAATGTAAATACAGAAAAACACAATCGCTCCACGCAGGGCTGTAGCCAGACTTTTAAAAATCCTGAGGTCAACCACTCATCATCCCCCTGCACATCAGTTACAATGAAGACCAAAACTTAATTAAAATAGAAGCATTTATTTAAAACAAGTGACTTGAATGTGTATATGACATGTTTGTGTGTGTTTGTAAATCCATGGGGATCAGCCTCAGAGGACTCAGGGCACAACCATGATGACTCACTGAAATGACATGAATTAGTTTATATGAATGTTGATTCAAAACACAAGATTTTAGCAGAGATTTCACCTTTTTATCAAATCCCAGTGAGGTGTTGTAGTTTTGGAGCTGGAT
>NC_051437.1:27794585-27798861 GCF_001649575.2 Kryptolebias marmoratus
TCTGAATCGGAAACCAACTTCAGCTCCGTGGAATTGAAGGAGAATATTTTCAGCGAGTTACCTCGGTTGTGTTTCACCGTAAGTGGCGCTCTTCTTCTTCTGGTCTTTATTTTAGCAGTAAGGTAGCAAAGCTGCGCTCTTCTTCGTAGACACTGAGTTTGGCTGCAGCTGCACACAGTTGCAGCGCCTCCTACAGGAAACTGGTGGAGCTACGCAGAGAACCACGCCGTTCAAAAGCCTTGTTTGGATTCATGTTTTTATAATATACACAGCAGAGAAATACTGAGGTCCGGACCTTGGTGTCCTCAATGGCAGCTACAGCCTTGGCTCCACCTGCTGTGTGGAGGTAACCGGCCTGTTTTCTCGTTGAGGCAACATTTGGAAAGTGTTTTCAGATTTACATTTGTTGAAATAATGAGACCTGACATTTAGTGTCAGGTCCCACTCTCTGCCTGACCTCCCCTCCTCATCTGCGTCATCCTCATTCGGACATTTTAAGAAATCTTGAAATCGTTCACGTCTGTCCTGCTCAGTTCCACTGCTGTAACGATGTAGTGGCCGGGGCTGAGTTATGGGCCGCAGACAGCCTCAGTGTCGCGTGTCAGCTGCGAATCGATGAACACATCTAAATATAAACTTGTCTCATGTAACGCTGACAAAATCATCCCAGTTTTCATTTTTCAATAAAAAAAACCCAGCCGTTGTTTTAGCAGCGTCTGCGTGTGTGTCCATGTGTGTGTGTGATGATGCTGAGGAGACATGAGTGTTCATGATGTTCCTGCACTGCTGAGCTTTGACTGAGCCATCACTCACGACGAGGTAGAGATAAAGGGAATCCCCCCCACCCCACCCCCACCCGCGACAGGAAGAAGCTGGTTTGACAAGCTGAGGTTGGAGCAAGGTGAGAGTCGAGCTGCGGTTCGTTTGCCTCAGAAGTCAGGATTCAGACGTGGGAATGTTGTAGCTGCAAGTCAAAAAAAAACCCCAGCAGGATCTGATGGTTGTTGAACCCTGCAACCACATGCATTGTGCAGCATTTTCTGCACACAAACACTGCAGCAAAAAAAGGATTTCTGCATGTTAAACTACGCTGCAGTGGCAACAATCACAGGAGTCAGCGCGCCGCTAACATGGTAAACGTTCTGATTCTGTTTCAGTGGTGATTTTAATATAAGCATCAGATCCAGATTCAGAGGTAAACCAGCTTCAGGTCGATTCCTCCACTAAGTCGTATCCTTGCAGTTTTGGTCACCTCAGTCCACTTGGCTCCCATCTCGGGCCGCTTCATGCCCACGTTTGTCCACTTTGTATCGATGATTGTGTCGTTATTATGATCACCGGCTGCCAGGGGAGAAAATCAGGCAATAATGTCTTTGGATAGATGTGTGTGTGAGAGAGGAGAGATGGGGGGTTTGGGTGTTTGTATTTTAGCAAAATGTCCTATGAAACACTGGACGACTTTAAATGAAACTTGATTACCTTTTTGACACAAAATGGCTGCCACGGGCATTTAACTTCAAACGCCACAAAACTGGCTATATCAGTCAATTTTACAGACGTTGACCTAAAATATGGCATGGTAGTGGCTGAGAGTAATCCCCGACACATTCTCTGAGAGCTAACATATATCTTTGTATACCATTTTGACAAATATCTCATGAACCTCTGGAAGAATTTTAACGAAACTTTCAAGAATAAATCACCGTTGTGCATGTGCAACCGGATAATCATTTGGAGTCAGCCCATATCAAGATGGCCCCCACTGCCAACCTAATTTAGAAAACACAAAAATGTCTTTAATTCAATCAGTTTTGCAGATGTTGAGCTAAACTTTAATGTGGTTGTAGCTGAGGGTGATAGTGAGCCTAAAATCTTACAAAAGCACCAGATTACAGATATTATTTCTGAGGTTTGATTAAAATGATCTACAACTCTGTCGTTTCTCAGCATAGAGTGGGTAAAAAATGGTCCAATCTCAACGTTTTTCAGACGTGTTGCTACCATGAAATTCAAATTTATCTTATATATTTTTAAAAAACACTAAGGTTTCTTAGATTTAACATTTTGATATGTTTACTGTGTTCTTTTACAAATAAAACGTGGGTTTACGAGATTTTTAAATCATCGAATTCCAGCTTTTTGGGAACTGAGTTTGTGCAAGAACGCAAATGTTGCTCAAATAAAACAACACAATCCCTGACTTCCACCTTTAACTGCACATGAAGCCAAGAAGAGAAAACATGTAATGCGTAAAATCATTCAAAACTGTTGTTTTCTCCCATTTTTCCACTGGGCTGCAATAAAACTCTGCCTTTTTATCGCGTTGTTGATGTAAAAAAAAAAAGTTCATTATGATCTCGAGGTTCTATTCTCTGCTTCCCGGCTGCACGAGGATCCAGTCTGAGTAAGAAATCAATCCCCGGTCTGAGGAAGAGAAGAAATGCGGCCATGGCTGTGGGCCAAATTACTTCTTCTGTGTCTACCTGGACTCCTTCTTCAGGCTGAGAATAGCATTGACTTGCCCTTTGTTTCACACAGATATATAACTGTCTCAGTGGCAAGGTCATGTGACAGTTTCACACGCTCTGTCTCCGTTCCCTCCTCCTTTGTTTCACTCAGCCCGGTCCTCTCCTGATACCAGATATGCTGCTGGGTTACAGCCGCAGAAGAAGAATGCTAAATCAAACAGAGTTTCAATTATCCTTATTGTCAGCAGAAGCGTGCCGATGTTCTGCGCCGTCCTAACGCGGCGTCAGTCGGACCGGGCCGGAGAAGGGCCAGAGGCGGAGGAGGAGGGGGTCGAATGGGGGTGGACCCGCCTCGGATGTGGGGAGGGGGGGCGGGGCTTGGGGAATGAGCCGATGACACATTGATGGATCTGAGTCCTGCTTCGCATAATCATTCTCCTGGCCACTCGGGGGGGAGGAGGAAGAAGAGGGGAATTAGAGAAAACTGCACGTTGGGAGAAGCAGAATGCCAGGCGGTGCAGGAAAAAGAGCTGAGATGGAGTCGGAGGGTGGGCCGGGGGGAGGCCGGAGCTGCAGCTGTGGTCGGCGATAGCGGTGCGCCTGTTAATACGCTACCTCGCTCCCCTCTACATCTGTTCGCCCGCTCAGAGCCAGGCGCCGCCAGGTGATCATTTTCTCTGTGAATTAGGGCTCCCGGCAGAGTACAGTCCATTAGGGCGGATCGCTGTGTATCAGTGTCTCAGGCAACCAATTGAGCATGAGAGAAGGCGCACACACACACACACACACACAGACACACACACAGCGGCTGTCGCCAGGAGGCGGCTCCGGCATTGATCGCACCTCCAGATGTGACACTTGTTCCATCGCGTGTCGCTGCTTTTTGTTCCTCGTATAACATCAACCATTTTAGAACAAATAAAAAACTAGTCATTGGAAAGTGTCGCCCAAATTGTATTTCATGCCTTTTTGTCATCATTTAAAATTATAAACCGGAAGAAAACCCCTTCAGGGTTTGTGTGATGCTGTGAACCCATGAGGCAAAAGAAAAGTCATTTACTGATAATTTAATCAAACTTGTCAGGTTTTGTTTTGTGTTTCTTTTTGTGTTTCGTTTCTGGTTTCTTTTGGATTTGGTTTCCTGTTCCTCTGTCAGCTCTTGTTAATTGCCCCGCCCATCTCCACCTGTTCGCTGTTGTAATCGCTCACCTGTGCCCACTT
Source organism: Kryptolebias marmoratus (assembly GCF_001649575.2). Classification (NCBI taxonomy): domain Eukaryota; kingdom Metazoa; phylum Chordata; class Actinopteri; order Cyprinodontiformes; family Rivulidae; genus Kryptolebias; species Kryptolebias marmoratus. The sequence goes on from NC_051437.1 coordinate 27,798,275, forward strand.
CCCATAATCATCCTCAGCTTTCAAACCCAGTCACTTTCTCCCCTACCCTGCTGGTTCGTTGTTTTGATTTGCCCGTGTTTCTGTTTCCTCATCTTGTTTGCTTAGCTGCAACGTCAGCGTTTAGCTTTCTTGTTTTGTTATTTTAGAATAAACTTTCAGTTTTTGAAATGAGTCTGCACTCCGGGTTCCTCTCGTTCTCCTCGGCTCATGACAAAACTGCCAAGATCTTTACTAAGATTTAAAAAAAATTTAAGCAAATTCTTTTTTTTTTGTTTTGTCTGCAGCTCAGGAAGTGAAAATAATCACAGTTCATAGCCAGGGCCGTAGCCAGACTTTAAAAAATCCTGAGGTCAACCCCTCATTATCCTCCTGCACATCAGTTCCAATGAAGACCAAAACTTCATTAAAATAGAAGCTTTTATTTAAAACAAGTGACTTGAATGTGTATATGTTTGTAAATCCATGGGGATCAGCCTCATCTGAAGCAACAGAGGACTCAGGGCACAACCATGATGACTCACTGAAATGACATGAATTAGTTTATATGAATGTTGATTCAAAACACAAGATTTTAGCAGAGATTTCAC
>NC_051437.1:27799355-27802182 GCF_001649575.2 Kryptolebias marmoratus
TGCAGCTGCACACAGTTGCAGCGCCTCCTACAGGAAACTGGTGGAGCTACGCAGAGAACCACGCCGTTCAGAAGCCTTGTTTGGATTCAGGTTTTTATAAAATACACAGCAGAGAAACACTGGTTGATTGAAGGTCTACAGCTGATTAACTTTTGGAGTGCAGAGGGCCGCCGTTGAAGCTTTAGCCAACACAAAAATGGCTCCAACTTAATCAGATTTAGAAATATTTGAGGCAAAGTCTGACGTGGTAGTAGCTGAGCGTGATCTCAAACACATTCTCAGAGCACTGACACATTTGCAATATCAGATTAAATGCTCATAATGTCAAAAAAGCGACAAAAACTACAGAATTTCTTTGCATAAAATGATCTTAGTCTAAAACTTTGGCATGAAAGGCAGCAGGGGATGTGTATTTTTTTAAGGATTATGAGTCCTTTAATTTAATTTTTTTTATTTAAAGACCTGTAGGTCTCCTCTGGCCCTTGAGCCATAGTTTAAAGAACCATTTCTGAAATAAACAGAGATCAATCCAGACAGCACAGGTTCACTTTTGTTGCTTTACTGCTCCAACCACCATTAATTTTACCATAATATAGATCTCTACCATGTTCTGCATCTAACGTATAAAGTCTTTTTCTTGTCTGAATGATGACAAATTACAGAATTGCTTTTCTGCAATCATTGCTTTTAAGAAGACTAAACCCAAATCCTGAGTGGATTTAACAAACGGATTCAGTGTTTAATGTAGAGTAAAACGCATCAATCAGGGGTTGTTGTGGGTTGTTGTGTTTTAACAGTTGGATAAATCTATTGATACTTTAATTGAACGGATGATTTAATCATTTTCCACCTGGACTTTAATTTTCTGTGTTTACCATCGCTGTGATTGATCGTGTACTTTTTCTGTACAGCTTGATTTACCTCCAGCTCATCTGCAGAACACAGCCGGAGGGCAAACCGCATCCTCCGAACGCCGGACCCGAAAAAAGCAATTAAGACATTCGGCATCACAACAGCAACGCAGCACTCGTTTCGTGATATCTCATTATGTTAGGGGTGTTCGCTCTCAGGTGGCACCAGGATTTGTGGGTGTTGTGTTAACCTAAAACCTGCTGAAAGTTTTCCTGGAATCTCCTGACGGAGTGCGATTTATAGACAAAACTGTATCGTTCAGCTGTGTATGAGATCAGCGCCGTAGCCAGACTTTAAAAAATCCTGAGGTCAACCCCTCATTCTCCCCCTGCACATCAGTTACAATGAAGACCAAAACTTCATTAAAATAGAAGCTTTTGTTTAAAACAAGTGACTTGAATGTGTATATGTTTGTAAATCCATGGGGATCAGCCTCATCTGAAGCAACAGAGGACTCAGGGCACAACCATGATGACTCACTGAAATGACATGAATTAGTTTATATGAATGTTGATTCAAAACACAAGATTTTAGCAGAGATTTCACCTTTTTATCAAATACCAGTGAGGTGTTGTAGTTTTGGAGCTGGACCAGTTCTAGTGTGGTCCGGATGCAAAAAAAGAGCTGAAGTGGCCCTTTATTGAGGTTTCAGGAATCAGATGAAGGTTTCACAGATCACACACTTGGTTTTAAATGTTCTGCAATCAGTGCAGAATAATCTGCTCCAGGTTTGAAGTGTCTAGGTGTTGTAGTTTTTTAACTAGAGGAGATTAAAGATGCTGAAGGGAGGGAAAAATTAGCTGGAATCGCCCTTTAGCCATTTTCTGAATCGGAAACCAACTTCAGCTTCGTGGAATTGAAGGAGAATATTTTCAGCGAGTTACCTCGGTTGTGTTTCAGCGTAAGTGGCGCTCTTCTTCTTCTGGTCAGAAAACCTGAAAACCTGTATAAAACAGACCCTTGTTTGGCGAGCATTTAGCCTCACATAGAAGAAGACTTTTGCCTTTTTTTCCACACTCTGTGGCTGTTGATAATGTGCTATTGATAACTTTCTGACAAAACATAACTTTAAAATGACCAAACAGTTTTTCGGACGGATGTAGAAACGTCTCCTGGCCTAAATTTCCGGTGCCTCAGCAGTAACTCGGCGGCAGGCAAGCTGACGTTACGACAACACACACTCAGGGAAAGACTAATTAGACACGTGTATCTTTGTGTGTCGGCGTAGGGAAGTGAAAGAGAGATGAATAAAAGTGGAACGCTAATCCGGTGATGAATCTCTGTGTATTTTGGTGCTGGCATCTCTGATTTATCACCAACACTTTATTCAAGGTCCTGAAATTAGCAAGTCGCTCCAGAAGATGGAAACCCTGGAGTTCGGCGATGGTGACAAACTGGGTGTCTGCAGCCGTGTGCGTGCCTGTGTGTGTTAAAGTACATCTGCCTCTTTTTACGAATGTGTATTTAATGGATTCCTCTGTAGTTTTTTAACTAAAGACTATCAGCTTGTTATTTTTCTGTTAGCTCATAGACCAGGGGTCTCCAATCCTGGTCCTGGAGGGCCACCATCCTGCATGTTTTCCTTGTTCCCCTGCTCCAACACACCTGATTCAGAGGTTAAATCACCTCTTCATGTTCTGCAGAAGCCTGTTAATCAATCCCTGCAGGATTTTGAGGGCATTTTTTGTGATTGTTGTGGGCTAAAATGCCTGATTTCGTGAGGCATTTTCCTAAAAGCTGCAATTTTTTTTACTAAAATCAATACTTTTAATATCTAAACCAAAAATCCTTCCTAGTTTTGTAAGATAATTCCCAACAAACATTGACATTCTCAAAAGGTGCTTTATTTGAGAACTTTGACAGCTTCTAAACTGACATTCATGAGCATTTCTGGATTGTCCCTGGTCTGCAGCTC
>NC_051437.1:27802626-27833560 GCF_001649575.2 Kryptolebias marmoratus
GCTGAGGCGGAGAATCTAACCCAGAAGGTTCGATGCTCCAGCGAAGATCTGATCCCAGCCTGCTGCTTAAGTACTGGCTGGTCTTATCAGTGGAAACTGGAACACCTGTGAAAGAATGATTAGTGGCTCTGCCCACAAGGCGGAGCCAAACCCAGATCCTCACACCGGCATTCTGATGTTAACAGGAAGTGACGTCACGTGTCTTCTTCCTGAGTTATTTGGGGTTATTTTGTATTCCACGCTACACAAACCCACAAAGAAGACACTAAACCGCAGAAACGGTGGCGAATCACTTCAGAAACGGTAAATATTGGGTTGAAGTTGCGGGAAAGTTCTGGTGTTTTGGGCAAAGTTGCAAAAAGTTGCGATTTTGCGGGGTTTGCTTGATTTTGCGTTAATAGTTGCAATCGCAACGTCGCGAAATCCTGGAGGGTCTGACTATTGACAGAAAAACCAAACTGGTATTCACCAAACTATACGTTTCAGGTTTATTATAATAAGGAGAAGATAAAAGGCTGACATGGCAGCAAAAACACAAAACACAAATGATTGTGAGGAGACAATGAGACATGACCTGAATGTTGTATTCAACTAACAATGAACCAAAGAGTAATGGAAGCTAAGAAACAGATTATATAGCCTGGGGGTGATGAGGAATTGGACACAGGTGACTGATTGTAAACCGGGAACAGGTGAGGATGGGTGTGGCAGACAGGCTAAGAAAAGTACTGACTGGTTAATCACCCATTGATTCAGATCAGGTGTGTTGGAGCAGAGAAACAAGTAAAGCATGCAGGATGGCGTCCCTCGAGGACCAGGATTGGACACCCCTGTCATAGACTGTCACTGCCAATCATGAACAGACCTCAAAGAAACTTTTTTTTTTCCTTTCTCTGAGACAAAAACTTCCTCAAAGTTCCTTCCACTTTACAGAAAATGTACAAAATATTACCTGAACGTCAGAGTAAAGTGGACTGAGGCTACGAAACCTGGAGAAAGAACAAATCCTGATGATAAAAAAAAGGCCTAAAGGGGCCCGGTCTGGAGAATTTGTGGAGATATCAGTGTGTTACGGCAGGTCCAGGGCCCAGGACAGACGCTGCACAGGCTGATTCAGTGAGATAATATAAAGCGCCTCTCATCTGTCTGAACGTCTTCTTTCTCTGGCTCCCGGTCCAAGGTCCTGTCCTCACCAAGACAGATATCTAACAAACTCTTTTACTTGTGTTTGCACCTCCCGCCCGCATACAAAAGGCCTTTTTTGGGGATCAATAACGGATTTTCAATAAAGTTTTTAAAAGAAAACATTAAGCACACATTTTTTTCCTTATATCTGTGTTTACAACTGCATATTACAGACCCTCCAGGATTTTGCGACGTTGGGATCGCAACTATTAACGCAAAATCAAGCAAACCCAGAGAAATCGCAACTTTTTGCAACTTTGCCCAAAGCACCGCAACTTTCCCGCAACTTTAACCCAATATTTATTGTTTCTAAAGCGATTCGCCACCGTTTCTGCGGTCTAGTCTCTTCTTTGTGGGTTTGTGTAGCGTGGAACACTAAATAACCCCAAATAACTCAGGAAGAAGACACGTGACGTCACTTCCTGTTAACATCAGAATGCCGGGAGCGTGCAGGAGCAGCGACCGAAGCCAAAATGTGCGCTAATGCTTCACATTTGCCCACAAAGATTTCAGCAAACCAGTTTCCTCCCCAGCTGCAGTTGTTTTGCACGTCCTGCAGTGTAATCATGGAACATAAACGCATCGACAAACACTTTGTGTCTGCAAAACGTGAGGAGAGCTGCAGACCAGGGACAATCCAGAAATGCTCATGAATGTCAGTTTAGAAGCTGTCAAAGTTCTCAAATAAAGCAGCTTTTGAGAATGTCAATGTTTGTTGGGAATTATCTTACAAAACTAGGAAGGATTTTTGGTTTATATATTAAAAGTTATGGTTTTTTATTGATTTTAGTAAAGGAAAAATCGCAACTTTTAGGAAAATGCCCCGCGAAATCAGGCATTTTAGCCTGCAACTATCACAAAAAATGCCCGCAAAATCCTGGAGGGATTGATATTACCATAAATACATGGTTTATAGGTGGTCGTCAGGTGCAAACACAAGAACGATGCAAACTCCAAAAAGCTGCAGTCACAGAAAATAGACAGAAGCAAAAACATACAACCAACAAGGAAAAATGCAAAAAAACAAAACCACTAAAACCCCTTAAAATAGCAGCAAATAAGATAAAATCACAAAACGGAAGTGCTCCAGGGGGACTTCAGGTTGGACTCGGCGGCGTCTTCCTGCCGTTCGACCCGGTTCTGGCAGCGAGACGTCGGTCGGCCCGCCTCCGGGTCTCCGTCTTCTCAACAAACTACCGAACGAAAGAAACTTGAAAAACAAAAATTAAATAACCTCCATGACGTGAACTTCTGACTGAGAAGTAACGTTGAATTCTTTCACTTGACTAGACTAATAAAACACACCTAATTTAATCTGATTTTAAAGCTTTTTAAAGTATTTTTATGTAAATTTCGTGTGTTTTTTTCAATAGCTTCCATGTCTTGACACCAGGTGATGAAAAATTAACGTTGAATTGTTTCATTAAACTGGAGGAATAAGACACAATCACCTAATGATCATCAGATGTTTACTTTCTGAGAGTTGCTGTAAAAAGCGTCCATTGGTTTGTGAGATATTTTGCTAACAGACAAGACAGGCTCGGCTCCAACAGTTTTTGGACGTCATCATTGATGAATAGCTGACTTGGAGACTTCATACAAATTACTTAAGAACAAAAATATCAAAATCTATTGCAGTTCTGTGCAAAGTAAAGGACTTATTTAATGACAAAGCACTATTAATATTATACAATGCAATTATTGTTCCACACTTGATTTATTGCATTGAAGTTTGGGGGAATGCATGGAAAACAATCACAAATCCTATTTTAGTTTTACAGAAAAGAGCCATTAGAATTATTACAGGACAACATTATTATCACCCATCTAATACATTATTTCAACAGTTGAGATTATTAAAATTTTACAACTTGGTAGATTATTTTACTTTGCAGGTTTTGTTTAAGGCGCACATAAATGTTTTACCTTTGAACATCTAATCTCATTTTGTTAAGAGGAAAAGTTCTTATAATCTTAGGGGACTAGAGATGTTTGTGAAACCTAAAGCACAGACGAACCTGAAGGACTTATTATTATTACTGTTGAAATTAATATTATTTTTGAAAAAGGGGCAGACATTATAAGATTTTTTCCATCTTCTGCCACCTTTCATTTTATTTAATTTGAATTGTACTTTACTTTATTTGTATATTTATTTCCTTTTTTGTTTTTGTAAATGAAACGAATAAACTGAACTAAACCGAACTAAACTTTAGGCAAAGATGTTGTGAATTATCCGGCGCTCGGAGTACGTGTTGAGTGGAATAATTCACTCTAATAATAACTCACCTGTGCATTCGCTCAACCTTGCAAAGGATGACTGCAAGGTTGAGTGAATGCATCACTTCTCGGGAACTTGTAGGCTCGGGTTCATTTGTCTTTTCATGAATTCTCGGCTGAAAACTTTTTAAAATTCCGTCTCATGATTGAAAGCTGTCCAAGTCTCCATTTACATTGAGCTCGTTGAATGCATGTGTCCATTTCAAACTGCTCTGATTTGGTGATTCTCTTCTTTTTTTATCCTCCTTTTCTTCCAGGACCTGATATTTAGTTGACTCCGGACCTTCGGTGAATTCTGCTTCCAGAGCAGATTGGCACTCAAGCCGGAGATGGATGCATACCGGACAGACAAAGAATGTTTTATATCTCGGCTTAAATGTGAGGGAGGAGAGTAATGGATATTGAAAGTGGTGCGCAGCAGCAGCAGCAGGAGGACGTGAGGAAGGGAGGGCAGGGCGTCTGCTGCAGGTGAGTAAAAAAGAAGCGCCTGAGGGAGGGAGGGAGGGTAAATCCAGATATCAGAAATTGCAGGTCTGTGTAGAGATGGATTGGCGCTACAGCTGCGCCCGGGTGTACCCGATATCAGTTGTACGTGGAACAGAAAAAAAAAAAGGAGGTGGATGATTGGAGAGACAATGAAAGGAGAGGGAAGAAGAGTAGAGGAGGGTTAGAGGACAAGGAGAGGAATAGGAGGGGATAATCCAGTGTGATGAAAATGGAAAAGGGTGAAAACGTTCAGGTAAAAAAAAAAAAAAAAAGGACGACGGATTAAAAGGAAGAAACAGAAAAAGCCACAGAAGAGTAAAAATCAGCTTCAGCCAAGTGAGTTTTTAACATATCCTCGATTTGTCTCTCCAGTTGGGTATGATTTATGAGCGTAAAGCTGCAGAACCCTCTCAAACGCTGGCTGCACATTTCCTGCATGCAGTTCAAACACAGTCCTGTTTCTTACCGATTTAACCCAATTTCTTACTGTCCCCGAACTTCTACACAATGAATTTAATAAGTCCAGCCTTCGCAGAAGCTGCAGCAAACACACGCTCCCTCACACTGACAGAGCATCACCGTGAATTGTCCGTATTTATCCTGAGGCAGTCACGCTTTTTGGCTTCCCACTTGACAGCTTTAAACACAAGAGGGGGGGACAGTATCAGCGGGAGGGAGGAAAACAACTTTCATTAACAACCTTTGACCTTTTTATAGCCTCTCGGTATCCAGCGAGGGGCGCACAGAGTCCTCCCATCTGTACGTGCTGTCACGATGCGCCCCAAGGAAACGGGAAACAACAGACAAAATGGATGGGAAGCAGAAAACGGGGAAGAGGAAAAAAAGTCGGTAGTTGTGGGGGGAAACGATCTCTCAGGAGTGATGCACGACGTTGGAGCGAAACGACGTCAACGTCAGTTTTATTTCTTTATTTAGCACGTTTAAAAAAAACAACAAAGTTGACCAAAGAACTTAACGAAAAAAATGAAACGTGAAAACAAACAAACCTGACGGGACTCGAGTTCCTGCAAAAGCGAAAGTGAAAAAGTCCGTTTTCAGACGGAAGGTTGAACTTTAATTTAGTCCTCAACTGCACTGAGAACATCTCTTTTTGGGTTTGTTTTTTTTTAAGTCAGGCAGCTTGGTTATTTAACCAGGTGCCGAACCGTTTTAAATCTTTAACCTGCAACCAGTTTTTTAAAAAAAGTTTTATATATCTGCACATAGAGGGATGGACCAGAAAACCGAATTAGGCAACAGCTTCAAGTCTTACTTAGTTCAAATTTATAACAACAGCACAAAATAATAATAAAATGCACAACAGTGTGTGCCTAATATAATAAACATTTGATTTATTTTATTTTCCTTTGACTCAGGTATCTCCTGCCCTAAAGAAATTAGTCTATGGTCCTTTTATTTTTGACTGCAGACTCTTTTATTCTTTTACTGCCGTGCAAAGAAACTACGGCTTTATTAATATGTGTGGTGTCTCTCCTACACAGCTCATTCATTATAGATAACCTTACATTGGACCGCTTGAATAGGAGAGGGTAAAGAGGCAGGAGAGAGTAAATGACTGAGCAGCTGTTTTTAAAAAAGGAGAGAGAGGAGGAGAGATCCAATTTGAGTTTTTTTAACTATATGGTCTTTGCCTGCTTCTTTTTTTTATTTTGCTGAATTTTATAAAACCTTACAGCGTCTCTGTCTCTAAAGACAAACTTTCCAACCATAAAACGACAAATAAGACAACTCTACTCTTCCAGACATTTTGGCAGAGGGTTAAAACGGTGGAGATCATGATGGGAAGGAAAGCTGTTTTATTCTGAATTTTGATGAAACGTGAAAACCTCTAAAAGCTCAGTAAATGTGATATTTTCAGGCTTCAAACTAAAATATACAGATGTGGATAAATTTGTTGATCCTTTTCCAGAATGATCCAGAAAACCCAACTGATGTGAAAGGAGCCATGAAGCTCCAGTTGTGTCTCATCAGTTCCAGAAACCTTCGGGCTTGTCAACATATAGTTAGGATTTGAGTTATTTTTTGGTAATCTTTCTCCATTATGTTCTGGTTTTTAGATCTGTCACCTGTTCTGTGTGTCACTAAGTTATTATTTTTCATTCTAGTGTTCAGTTTTTACTCCCTTATCTGCCACCTTCTCCCTCAGTCAGTACTTTTATTTGCCGGTCTGCCGCACCCGTCCTCACCTGTTCCTGGTTTACAATCAGTCACCTGTGTCCAATTCCCCATCAGCCCCAGCCTATATAATCTGTTTCCTACCTTCTGTTGCTCTTTGGTTTATTGCTAGTTGAATACAACATTCAGGTCATGTCTCATTGTCTCCTCACAATCATTTGTGTTTTGTTTTTTTGCTGCCATGTCAGCCTTTTATTTCCTCCTTATTAAAATAAACCTGAAACGTATAGTTTGGGGAATACCAGTTTGGTTTTTCTATCAATAGTGGAGCCTCATTATGATTTAAAATGATGGAATAATCAGATAGTGAATGGTTTTAAGTGGTTTCCTCGCCATAAACGCTATCTATTTGATCAACCTGGGGTTGCATTTCCTCTTGCGTCCACATCACGGGAGGTTGTCTACAGTCCCATGAACCTCATACCTTTTTAAATAATGTCAGCTGTGATCAGAGGAACATGAAGCTTCTTGGAGATGATCTTATAGCTTTAATCTTCAACATGAATATCTATAATCCTGTCTCTGAGCTCTACATACAGCTCTAGTCTATGTTTTGGTCATAGATGCATAAATTCAAATCTTTAAGTTTTAAAATTTTTGCTTGGCTTGTGTAAAATTCTATTAAATAACCTGGAAAAAGTCTGTCATCCTCAGAGAGCTTCAATAAATATTCTGGACTTTCTTGAGGTAAAAAAGGCAAATATTAGTTTGTTATGTTTGTATTTTACTGTCATTTACCACATTAGAGCTTATGACTTTACAGATGGCCAAAAAAAAAAAAATCATCACTTCAGCCAAGGTTTTGATAAAAAACGTAGCAGTGAAAAAGGTAAAAAGTTCCCAGTAAGCAAAGTGAAGTCAACCTAGTGTGATAAAGTAAGACAATGCCATGGTGGATATACGGTAAGGCCTAATTGGAGCATAACTCAGTGTCAGGACCTCCGTCTGCAGAGGACACTGCTGAGCTTTTTAATGAAAGGCCAAGGAACGTTTGAGACTGCAGAGTTAGAATCAGCAACATTCGGCGTCCGTGAAGGATCTGGATATATGAGAGTAATAAAAGCTGAACAACTTAGAGTGGACTTGGACTGGACAGAACCCCCAAGAGATACAGCCGGGTTTCAGGACTCCAGTTTAGGGGTTTCAAGTTCAAAGGTCAAACTGTGCAGACTGAAGGCTGGAGAATGGATTTGTGGTTCTTTGTTTTTGGTATGAATAAAAAAAACAGCTTATTTTGCACATGATCCACCCAGTAACTGATGACTGATAAATGGAAACCTTTAAAAATACATTTTTGTGTCATTTGACAGGAAACATTCAACCCAACAGCTTTATTCAAATAAAAATCCTCCTTTGAAAACAACTTCCCCAAAGAAATATCGCCAATGACACATTTAAATGCAAGAACTGTGCAAAAAAAAATGGCAAAATTTAAAGTTATTATCACCAATGATTAAAACAAATTCTCTAAATTTGAGTAAATATGATAAAAAGAAACAGGAAAAACCTAAACAGCCCAACCTTTTTGTGTATTATTTTGTTTTCAGTGTAGTTCAGTTTTCTTCCATAATACCTGCTCAACTTTTAGGGTCAACCCCATTCAAGATGGCCGCCACAGCTCAGCCTATTTTACAGGCAATGAGCAAAAATCCGGCGTGGTAGTAGCCGAAAGTCATTCCCAACACATACTCTGAGCCCCAACCGATTGTGCAAGGTTTGCTTTTAAAACTTTGTGATCACTGAACGTGTACCTTCAGAAGTCAATCCAGTTCAAGATGGTCGCCACAGCTAATCAGCTTCATCTAAACCAAAAAAAGGGTGAAACTGTCAGGATTTGGGTAGTTGAGTTATTTTTTTTTAGTTAGGTTTATCATTTCTGTTATCCTACTTTTTCCTGGTTTACCCTATTTTGTGTATTGGGTTTTATTTTCTTGTGCTTCATTTTGAGTCTCCAATCCTGGTCCTCGAGGGCCACCATCCTGCATGTTTTCCTTGTTTCTCTGCTCCAACACACCTGATTCAGAGGTTAAATCACCTCTTCATGTTCTGCAGAAGCCTGTTAATCACCCATTGATTCAAATCAGGTGTGTTGGAGCAGAGGAACAAGTAAAACCTGCAGGATGGTGGCCCTCCAGGACCAGGATTAGAGACCCCTGGTCTTGACTTTTCCCGGCTGTTTGGTCTGTTTCTTGTGCCATCCCTCAGTAGCTTCCATGTTGGTCTGCCTCAACCGCCCACACCTGGTCCGTGTTGCTAATCAGTCCACCTGTGTCCACTTCCTCATCAGCCCCCGTCTTTAAAAACCTGTTCTCATCTTCACATACCCTTTGGTTCCTTGTTGTTGTCATGACCAGTCAGGTTTCTTTGTATTCCCTTTTTTTTTAAACATTACTTGTTGGTTTTTCAGTTTTTCATGCAGTCTTTGCTGCCATTTCAGCCGTTTTTTGTTTTTGTCTCTTTTAAAATAAATTAGTTTTACTTTTGGGTCTAAATCAGGGGGGTCAAACTCCAGGCCTTGAGGCTCCGCTGTCCAGGAAGTTTTAGTTTTTTTCTGCTCCAACACACCTGATTCAGACGGTTTAATTACCTCCTCACCAAATTATCAGGTTCTCCAGGAGCACGGCAACAAGTCATCCATTTAAACCAGGTTTTTAAAGCAAGAACACGTCTAAAACATGCAGGAGAGCGGCCCCCGAGGAATGGAGTTTGACACCCCTGGTGTAAATCCTCCAACCACCGATCGTGACATTAACTTGTGACAGTTTTACAGATATTAAACTAAAGTTTAGTGTTGTGGTATCTGAGCATCCCCCCCAAACACACACTCAGAGCACTACACAACATGCAATTTTATTTTATTTGCTTGAAACTTTGGCAATTACCGTTGGTTAAGTGGCATTCGCCAACACAGAAGTGGTCATACTTGAAGCGCTAACAGATCACAAAGATCAGAATTATTGTTTCTCATCATGAGACGATCATAGTTTTAAACTCGGACATGACAGGAGGCAGGAAAATATGCATCCTGTCAAGGAATCCCAGGCTTATAATGCTAGAAGTCACCATGAACAATTACTTGTACCATTCCTGTGCCAAAAAGATGAAACTAAACCAAAACATAAATAAAGGAGAAGAAACGAGCAGCCCTTTCAGTCCTCTCCTTCGCGTCTGCTGCCTCATCTTTTCACCCCCGTGTCTGCAGCTGGAGCTGAAATGTGATTCTGTCAGCGGCTGTGCCACCGGGGCCTTGTAACAGCCGTACGGAGCCCATTTTGGCGAGCACTCCAACAGTTGTGAGCTGTCACGTCTGATGGCGAGGGCGGCGCTGATGTGCGGCGGCAGGCGGGCGGCAGGAGGAGTGCCACTCTGGTTTCTCGCCCGACTGCACTCGCACTACTGCTAGATTAGTCTCTCTCTCTCTCTCACACACACACACACAGACATTCGTCTCCTGCTACCTGACCTTTGTTTTATATGACCGCACTGCTGCAATGCACAACTGCAGAGTCACACGTGTGCGCTCACGCCCGTATGCCGCATGCATGCAGCACATACTAACGCAATGTCATATATACACACTGCAGTGAGCTCGCTGAACGCTTCCCTCCCCGTGTCTCTCCCAGCTCTCTGTTCCTTTTATCCTGTGCGTTGTTTTCCAGTTTCCACTTTCCTGTACGTCTGCTTCAGCACACCTTGAGCTACTGCAGCCGTTCGTATATCAAAACGTTCAGCTCATTCAGGAAATCGGTGCTACGACTTTTCCTTTTTTGTACCTTCAACGCTCTTTTAAAGCATTTAAATTTCATCTAAAACTATTCTCCTCTTAGAAATACACTCAGATCTCTTCAGTTCCTTCAAAAACATTCTTGTCTTGTGCTACTTTTTATAAACCATTCTGCTACTTTTAGCTTCTAGCTGCCCTTTTCATACTATTAACTGGCATTTTGCTCTTTTTTAAGCTTTCAACTAGCCTTTTTGTTACTTTTAACTAGTCTCCTTTTTAGCTTTAATGCATCAGTTTCAGCTTTTTTCAGCAAAGCCTTTCAGAACTCTGCATTCACGCTGCGTTTCTGCAGAAAATGCAAGAACTCTAGAGGGTTTTTTTATGTTCCTGTGTGTGCACGCTCGTTTAGCAAAGTATCTCATTAACCACCAAACGGATTTTAAAAAATAAATAAATCGGTGGACATTCATCCACAGCTGATGGACATTTGGAGTCAAAAAAAGATGGATGCCAAAGCTAATCTAACGTCCCCAAAACTGGCTATAACTTTCTCTAAATTACAAATCTTGAAGTAAAGTTTAAGTGGTAGTAGCTGAGCGCTGTCCTCGACTCCATCTTAAATTTAAACTCTTTAATTAAAGGCAGCCAACGATGTGTGTTCCTTTAAGAAACGCTCGGCCTTTAATTATCTGATTTTTTTGTTTCTTTTTCCCCTCTACGTATTCCCTTTTCCTCCCTTTTGTTCATTTAGCTCAGTGATTTATTCTTTACGACTTGTGCTTCTCCCTCTCCTCACACTCGCCGGCTCACCTTTCATTTCTCGGTAGCTCACGTTTGCAGCTTCCTTGCTCTGAGAGGATCGTGTAACCTCCCCCACCACCACCATCCCTTTCACAAGTTATTTGAAGTGTTATGACTTTCCGCTGCTCGGCTGCTGTTGGGGCGAGTCCAGCTTTGAGAGAGACGGGCTCTCCGGGCTGCGGCGGTGGGCCCTTTTTGCTCGTGTCTCTAACCCCGAGGCTTCCCTGGATCAGAGAGACGATAGACCTGCAAGCCCTGCTCGCTTTCACGCCGTTCTCCTGAATACTGAAACGTTAGCAGCACATGCTCTTCATAAAAGCCACTGCTCAGTATCAGAGAGAAGCCGAAGTACTTTATATTTACATCACAGAGCATTACATAAGCAAACTCAATTACCCATAGTGACAAACTTACTTCTAATTGCTGTATTGTTTTATTTTGCATCACTTTTAGGCAACCCCAATTCTGAAAACGCCACGGCATTGTGTAAAATCTAAAATCAAAATGCCATATTTTAGTCACAACGAAGTATAATAAATATATCAAATGCTGAACCTAAGAAATGATACATTTTATGCAAAAAAAATGAAGTAATTTTGAATTTTATGGCAGCAACACATCTCTTGAAAGCTGATCCAGGTCCATGTTTCCCTCCTCTTCTTCTCCCTTCCGTCTCGAAACATCTGGACCTGAGGAGAGCAGCTGCTGGAGGTTGTAGAGGGAATGTTGTCCCATTCTCTCTGTAGAGGATTCTGTCTGTTCAACAGTCCTGGATGGGAGCAGATGTTCTAAAACCTGGAGACACTTTCCGGCATTGATGGAGACTTTCCAGATGTTTAAGCCGCCCATGCCAGAGGTGCTAATGCACCCCCATACCATCAGAGAGGCAGGCTGGACCCCAGAACAGTTCTCCTCTTTGGTCCAGAGGAGACACATCTGTTCACATCTGGCTTCTTCTTTGCCTGATAGAGCTTTAAGCAGCGTTTGTGGACGGCACGGTGAACTGTGAGCTCGGGGATTTCTCCAGATTCTTTTAGCTCTTTTCACGATATTATAAACAGTATATAAGGTCCCTTTTTGCCGTTATTGAACCTCTCGCCATCATTTTATACAAAGGTTAATTGGCAACAGTAAGACTAATTTGTTGCAAAATGGTCCTCCATTTTGAGATGCTGGTACTGAATTAAAAATTTCTTCAGAATCAGGGTTGTACGTCGGGAGGAGACTCCACTGTGGTTCAAGAAAAACACCTAAAGATTACTAAAAAAAGAATCTGGCAAACTACAACAAACTGAGGAATAACTCAAGACTTTGCACAGTAGGATTGATGAAAGAAACTAAAAAAAAAAGGTCTGCAGTCGTAACCTTTGCAATGAATCAAACTCCCCTGTTGAGATTAAATGGATGAGCTGTTTGAGTGTGTGTGAGTGTATTCACCTTTTTTTGTTTGATAAAGATTCAAATTACTTCCACCTGTTTGTGCAAGGGGAGTTGGTGTTTGGGGGGGTTGATCCTGACCCCCCAGCAGGGCCACACAGTCCTCTGTGTTACACCGGCGTCCCTGACCTCGTCCCAACAAGTGATTAATTCGGCTTTATTCCACTTTATGCATTAAAGTCCATTTCCGAAAGGTCAGCGAAGGGGTGGTGCAGGCGGGAATTGAGCAGCCCCACCCCTCCTTTAAAGATCATTTTGTGGGCTCAAGGCCAGTTTCCTCTTAGTAAGCACACATTTAATTCACATATCGTTTTTAACCCCCCCTCCTTCTTAGCATAAGAAAATTATGCAGAGTAGTACTAACCATTCAATTATTGTTAAGCCCTGCTTAAACAGCAAAGAGGAAGAGGAATTCTATTTCATTAGCTGGGATTAAATGATGGTTTAAAAGGCATTTTTGTGTCTGGGAGAGCAGCGGCGGCACTAAGAGGTGATAGGTACCGAAGCAATGAGGGGTGTAATTTGAGTCCTCTGCCTTTTCTGTCCCCGAACGTCTTTCTTTCACATTTCACGCCTGTTGGGCCGCCGCGGATAGACTTCTTAAAACGTCTGTCAAAGACGAAGGTGACCACCTCCTCGACTTCATGATCCCGGCTCGGAAACAAGACGTTGCATGGATTTCCGTTCATCATGAGACAGACTAAAGTTTGTCTTGAGCAGTCGGAAACTCCAAAGTTCATGCTGCTTCGATCAAAATTTAGATGTTTAACTGATGCATTTCAGCTTTTATCTTGGGGTCTGTTATTTGTTACTATTGTTAAGCTACAAACTCCTAAATACCAACTAAATTCTACGTGCAGATATGGACGATCGAAGCTGAGCTGAAGGCAAAGTTGGGCAAAACAATCAAAGGCTGGATAAACCAGGGGTGGAAATTAGCACCCGCCACCGGCCAAATGCGGGTAAATATTTGAAGTGGCGGGTGAATTTGATCAACGCACGCCACTGTGGCGGGTTGGCAATTTTAACAGAAAAGGTGTTATTTGTCCTCCTGACATATAGGGGGCAGCAATGTGCTCGAGTTGCTGCTAAATGCAAGAAGGAGAAAAGTTTATCAGACACTCTTTACCAGTTGGTGGCGGTATTGATTCCTTCAGTTGTTTACCAACCACCAATAAAAATCAAGAAGAAGAAACAATTTGAGGAGTAGCATTAGCGATGTGGCAGAACATTTCGGGAGTTAAGCAGGTGGCAGACAACAAAAATGTTTTTCAAGAGTAGTCGAGGGAAGAGCCGAAAGTTAAACAACGTTTTTTTTAACTAAATCGATGACGTCATGACGTCGGTCAGTGTGTTCTGACGATCTGTGCTTCCTCGTCAGATTTTCCTACCATAGCACAGCTAAACAGCAATGTCTAACGGTCGGTGCTACCTGTCAAAAACTGCTACCGTCATGTTTACAAACCGAAAACTATAGCGGTTAGTGTTAATGTTAAATATCATCGGATACTGAAGTGGAAGCTTAGGAGTTATGCTTAGCATAGCATTGGAACGATTTATATCCACGACGAAAACCTTTCTGCAGGTTTTACTTGTTTCTCTGCTCCAACACACCTGATTTGAGTCAATGGGTGATTAACAGGCTTCTGCAGAACATGAAGAGGTGATTTAACCTCTGAATCAGGTGTGTTGGAGCAGAGAAACAAGGAAAACCTGCAGGATGGTGGTCCTGAGGACCAGGGTTGCCCACCCCTGGCGTAGAGGGTAATCCTGGGAACATGAACACAGTCGAGGCACAAAGAGACAATCCGAAAACGCTGGAGAACTACTTGCATGGGAGCTTTCATAATCTGGCAATGCTGGGTGGGAGATGAGGGGAATATAAAGGGCAAGGAACCAGAATGAGGTGTGATTACTTGCATGACAGGACGTGGCATGAGGCAGACAGACGAGATCATTACAAAACTGGTATAACTCAGTCATTTTTTGCCAATAATAAACTGAAATTAGGGTGTGGAAGTGGCTGAAAGTACAGCTTTCCTTAAACAAATGCATATTGCCCTTCGCTCTTTATGTCTGCCACAACACATTTTAGTTGGATGGATCCAGTTAATTAATTCTGTTGTCTAAAAATCAGCATTGTTAGTTTACGTTTTGTCCTTTTAGGTAAGTTTACTTCCTGTTACTGTATCAGGATTCAGTTTCCTGTCTTTCCTTTCATCATTACATGTATTTCTACGCTTTCAGCTGCATCTTTGCCTTCTTCTCTTTAACTGTCTTCGTGTTAAACTTGTTTCTTTTGTCCCAGTTTGTTGTTAGTAGTTTTGTGCCTCCCTGTTTGTTTGTTTTGCTGGAATAAACAGCTGCGCCTGCCCCTGGACTGCGATCGGTACTCAGTTCCTCCACTCCCGCAACTTTAAGATCTTCCTTTTTATTCATTTCTTTGTTTCTGTTACCCTCTTGTCAGCTGTGACAGAAGACTGAATAGTTATGCTGTAGCTTTCAGTTCAGTAGTCGGTAAATTCTGCAGCACAAACCGTATTACACGTCTACAATAAATAAGAGGTTTGCCGGAAGGAAAACTTTACGGACAAGATCCTATTGTACGTATACAAGAGGAAATGTAAGAAGTTTTTGGAAGTGAGTTGCTTTTATGGCAAAAGTTTGTTAGTGAGGACAACAGAAACAAAATATACTTGGGTTGCATGTTTGAAGATTTTCCTTCAGCTTGAAATGGACACGAGCAGCTGGGCAGCAGATGTGTTAATGACGTGTTGATTCTCAGGCTTTATTTCCAGTCATGATAAAGTGCATAAATCAGATAAAAAAGGAAATGGTGCAGCACTCCAATTTATGTTTTTATCGCTGTGTAGATGATTTGGGAAAGATGCCATCTTTCAGCATGCATTTTCAGGCTATAATAGTGTCAAAGCTCAATTAATATTCATAAATCGACAATACAGCTACGCACACAGATGTGTGTCAGGAAAACCATCCCTCATGCACGGATTCACTCCCACTCCCTGGGAGCTGCAGACTCTGTGCAACTGCTTTATGGGTCGAAAAAAACAAAAAAAAACATCTATTCATAATAATTTTATGAGCCGCTCAAATGGGGGGGAAACTCGGTCCTGCAGCAACAAAATATTTGGAGAAACTCACTTGATGCTGTCTGCAGAATATTTAAGCTGCTGGTGAAGAAAAGGGCAGACGGGGCCGAAGCACGGAGGTGACTGATGATCGGGTGGAACTGAGGAAAAAAAGGAGAAGTACAGCACTCCTGACAATACTGTAATTGCAGTGTTTTTAAAAATTCATCATGACAAAATGACATCTTTAGTGCTGTGTTTATCATGGTTAACCTCAAGGGCTTTTGTTTTGTAAAGTGCACGGTTTCTTTGTGTAAAATGCTAACATTTGAACAGAAAAAAAAAACTTGATTTACCCACATGACACACCTTTTATACAAGATCTTTACTAACCAGAACTCTAATGAGACTGAAAGTGCAGACATTCAATGTAAAATTTATTATATTATATTAAATGTCAGTAAAGTCTGTTTATATTTGTTGAGTACAGAAATGGTTTTTGCTCCTAACTCTTTATCGCCGAAAGGCGGTCTGTGTTTTTCTGTTCGCTGCAGCCAAAGGCATGAAACCAAAATGACTGACAGCAGGTGAGGGAGGACCGGAAGAATGAATGGACTGAGGCTGATGAGGTAAGAGGAGACAGGTGAGACTAACGATGACAGGGAACAGGTGTGAAAGGGAGGGGCAGAACCAAGGCCCCGATACTCGCACTTCCACCCTCGTGTCCTTCAAATACGTGTTCATGCTGAAGGGTTTGAGTGTGTCCCAGTTCTCCGGAGTGGTCTTTAAGCCCCGCCCCCTTTGTGTATTACATCCACCTTCTGGCTAAGCCCGCATCCAGGTGGACTTTGGCAAAGTATTTACCCACAATTCATCGCTGCATGTGACGTTTTGAAGCAGTTTTCAAATGTAAAGTATTGAAGTAATTCTTGTTTCACTCTGCTGCACAGGTGTGAAAACGATCAACAAGTCAGAAAAAAACACATCTGAACAGCCAAATATCTCCTGCAATGACTTTGGAAAGCAAAAATACCCAAACTGTACTTTTAAAATCTTACTGGCACCTTCTAAAAATGGCAAAACAGCAACCGGTCGGCCATGTTGGACGTCCCAGTTATGACGCAGAGGCGCAAGTCGATGATGTAACCCGTACTGTCCCGATTCTCCAACGTCTACATGCTTGTAACCTGAGTACACGCTTCATAGAGGGGCGTAGGGTGGAGGGCGAGCATCTTAAGTTAGCCACCACGGCTAAACAACATTAACCAACACTAAAATGGTTAGAAAATCAGCCAGGTTTACAGATATCCATCTAAAATTTGATTTCCTGGTAGCTTAGAATCATTAACAACACACTGTGCAAGATCATTGCCTAAAACTTAGTAAAATATCTCACAGACCACGAGACTGTTAGGATTTGAGTTATTTATTGGGTAATCTTTTCCATCAGGTTTATTGTTATCCATGTTTCTGTCCGCACCTGTGTCTCGTTACTAATCAGTCACCTGTGTCCACTTCCTCGTCAGCCTCTGTCTATACAAGCTGTTCTGATTCACTGGTTCATTTCTGCAGATAATTTCCTCGTGTTCGCTGAAATTCGTGTTGAGTAAGTTTTTGTTTGCAGCCACGCCAGCGTCTGCCTGCATTTTAGGTTTCCAACCAAGCTGGACAACGCTCAGAAAATATCTTCATTATTTGGGCCCAGGTGTGGATGATGGAGCCTGAACGGAGCCTGAACGGTTGATCGTTTCCTTCTAGCCCTTTGTTGGATGGGTGACCTGTTCCACATCACCATGGACAGGATCAAGCATATATCACTGTGTAAAACTGAATTTAACTTTGTTATCCCACAGATAACATCCGCCTAGTAAACACCTGAAAGAAGGCGTGAACTCCTGGGACCAGCTTCATCTACTTCCTCTCTCTAAGCTGTTTCTTCCATTTAACCTTTAAGCTCTCTCTTCCTTCGGAAACACACGAATAGGAAACCGAGCGGGCGTGTAAAAAAACCAAATAACTGCGGCCGGCAAGTCTTCATTTCCAGCGCTGGAGCGATCGATAGTCTATGAATATTCTGATCAGAGTCTTGAGGCCTGAGGAAAAATGTCAACGTTTGGTCTGTAAAAGCTACACGAGAAGAAAAAAGGCTTGGTTCTCCTTGAAGGAATGAATTTAACGTCAGCGTTTTAAATAAGATCTTCATGTGATGATCATAGTCGTTTTGGTCAAACCTTGAAAATATGAGCGATGTCACAGCGTTCAGTATCTGTAAGACTGACTGAGCTGTTGATTGGCTGTGGCAGCCATCTTGAATCCCGTTGACTCCTAAAGTTAATCATTTGTAGACGTACCAGCTAAAGTGGATTGATGCCGTTTTACAGCAGCACATATCCAAAGAAATTTACACCGCTGTCAGTTTCATATTACACTGTTATTTACACAGATTTCTGTAATTATTACCAAACACACACAGCAGCAGCAGCTATCTGTAGCACCTCCAGTGCATTTCCTGCAGGAATCTCTTATTGCATGAGCAGCTATAAAAATGAGCAGGGTCAGAATTTAACTTTAACGTTCAACGAGATGTTTATACCCGAAAGAAACATCTGACTATCCCTTTAGGACTCTCACTTTAGGGAAAGAAACAAGTATTATTGATGTAGATTTTCATATTTTGTGTAAAGAGTTATGGGTAAGAGAAAGTTAGCTGAATTTCCTCCAAGCATTACAATAATAAGTCACTGTTTTGTCCTCAGAAGCAATAAAAACACAAGTTTCTGTGTGTGTGTATGTGTGATGAGATGTTCCTCAGTCTGAAGGGCATCCTATTCTTCAGCTGGTTTCATCTCCTAAGTGATGTCACCATCCGCTCTCCATTTAATCGGAGTCTCTTCCAGTATCTTTTTTTTTTTTTTTTTATCTGACTCTCTTTCAAGCCAACACCTTTAACATCCCAGCTATCATCTCTTATCACAGAAAAGCTGTCAGAAACAGACTGTGGGATAATATCAGAGCATTTCCAGCTCATGCACATCACTCTCTATCACCTCCAGTATTTGTGTTATCTTCTTCACACACTCATCTATCTTCCTGGATATTTTTGTCTTCTTTTCCTCCCCCTCTCTTCTTCCTTTGGCCTTTTATTTATCCTGTAAAAAGCATTACAGTTGTGTTAAACCATTCGGGTTCCTCTCGTCTCTTTGACCCCTCCCTCCAGTCGTTCTCTACTTATTTCTTAGATCAGCGTTTTGTTAGTCAGTTATTCCTTGCGAGGGGGCAGGGTTCGGGTTGAAGTGCAAGTCCCACAATGCATCACTCCAGACGCCGGGGATTGTGTCTGTGTGCCTCGGCGGACGACTGTCCTTCGAATTCGCTTCCTTCTTCTTAGAACCTGAGTCAGCATCGGATCACCTCCGAGGAGAAAAGATGTTAATGGACTTGTTTCATTTCTGGACACTTTATACAGATGTTTTGTTATTTTACGTGTTTATTTTGTTCATGCCTTCCACAGACAAAGTTCAGCTGCAGATGTTTAACACAGGATGCTTCAATTTTACTTAAGATTCACTTTTACTTACTTAGCAGACATAAGTGGGCCAAAAATTTAGTTTCCCACAACTCATACTTCTTTTCATCTCTGTCAAAGCATAATCGGTTCCATCGGCTTCCAAATTCCCTTCTGGGCCCATAACCTGTTGACGCTGCCATCTTTAAAGTTCGAAAATGGACCATTGGTTGGCGGTGCGTCTTGTAATCCAGTGCGCCCAATAGTGCGGAAACTACAGTAAATCTTCATGCTTTTTTCTGGACATAGAGAAGAATGTCACAAACCAAGGAAGAACCAGAGAATGTTTTCTGAATGTTTGTGTTATTGGGCAAAAGAAACAAAACAATATAGAGGAAGTGATTTACTTTATTGTCTTTAAATGACAAAATGCTGTAGCCATAGTTCTGATGAGAGGAGCCAGCTTCTAGTTTCTGGCCATGAGTCTGACACCTTGTCTGCCTTTAGACCAGGGGTGTCCAATCCTGGGCCACCATCCTGCATGTTTTCCTTGTTTCTCTGCTCCAACACACCTGATTCAGAGGTTAAATCACCTCTTCATGTTCTACAGAAGCCTGTTAATCACCCATTGATTCAGATCAGGTGTGTTGGAGCAGAGAAACAAGGTAAACATGCAGGATGGTGGCCTTCCAGGACAAGGATTGGACACCCCTGCTTTAGACTTCCCTTTTTGATAAATCCTATAGTTAGGATTGGCTTGGGTTTCCTAAGCTATGCTGCTATAGGCTTAGACTTCTGGTGGACAAACGGACCACATTTCCTCCCTCTGCTGCTGTCTTCAAGCATGTTTATACATTTAGTTATTGCGGTCATTAAACTGTGGTTTTCTTCCCATAAAAACAGTCGTTATGTGTTTTTCTGCATCTTCTCCCAGCCAGTAGAGGCAGATGGTCACCTATCCTGAGCTCGGTTCTGCTGGAGGTTTCTTCCTGTTAAAAGAGAGTCTTTCTTTCCTCCTGTTCCCTCTGTGCTGCTCAGGATTAAAGCCTGCTCCAAAGGAAGATTCAGTACAATTTACCGGCTTCCTTAGGTACAATAGATAACCTTTCAATGGCGTCAGCCATGCTTGTTTCATCCAATGTTTACATTTACTCTTCCCGTCTGCTCTAGCGCAGAATCGTGGCGTCTGACACAAGTTGGACGATCGTTCAGCACGAGGTCTCTGAAAACCGTCAGATGTGGATCCAGTTTAGATCCCGGGTCTGATTTGTGACGTTCTCTCCGGTTCTCTCCGGTCTTCAGGTGGCACAGATGATGCAGGTCAGCTGGAAAGGCTGTTTACGTTCACAGGTACAGAAAAGCACCAAACGCTGACAGGACATCGGAGTTACCGTCACCTGAAAACGGTAAATGTAAAGTCATCACGACTCTATTGATTTTTATTCTCCTGAAGCCCTGCGTCATTACTGCGATAAAAACAAGTGGGCCTCGCTTTTCCGTGATAATCTCTGATGTTTATTGACAATAAGGCCAGATTGAATTTGTGAGGACTGCAGTGTCCCGACTGTCCGTCACATCGGGTCTGCGAGTGTTACTTTATTAGATGGTTGGATGGAGTATCACTTACACACACACACACACTCTTATACCTACAGATACACTGACACGCACTCACCGTTTCTCCTCGTTGCCGACCTCTGATTTGCTCTGCAGCCCCTCAGCGCTGAGAGCCCAACTCCTGCCAGCAACAGCACTTTAGGGTTAATAAATGAAGCCCAAATGGGTTTGACCTCCAGAAGAGACACAAAGCAATGAAAAATGGCACTTTGACACTGAGCCTATCACGGTATGGCGACCTTGATATTTTAACCAGGTGCTTTGTGGGCCATAATTGACTTTCCCCTCTAAAATCCATCCTCTGTTAACAATCAGATCCTTTAACACTCCGTTCTCTTCTCCTCCTCTGCTCCTCCGTCCATATGTTACACTTCATCACTGCTCGTGTGCAGGAGATTGATTTTACTCTTCGTGCTAATATTTTCATGCACCGTGCAGGACGCCGCATACATCAAACCCCGGGGAGAGGCGTGGAGGAAGCGGCGATCATTCGGCTCCAAGTTCACAGTTTAGTTTGCAACAGAAGAATGACAGAGATTCTGTCATGAAGGACCAAACGGCAGCAGGTTGTCTTGCAGATTTAATGGGGAAAAAACAGAGCATTAACAAAACCCAGCAACCCACGAAACACAACAGAGAAACGGACACCAGTGACTCAAGGAGAGGTGACTAAATAACCAAGGAGTGATTGGCAAAATAGGACACAGGTGCGGAAAAGGAGCAGGGCAGCAGGGGCCACTGGAGAGGCTGTGGTGGCCCCATCGGAGCACAGGGGGGGCTTGAACCCCAGAAAGAAGTCCCGAGGACCATCCCCATCCCCGGGGACGTCTCCAAACCAGGGTGGGGAGCCACCTCCACCAAGACGGCTCGGGCGGCCCAAAAAGAATCAAGGAGTGATTGGCAAAATGGGACACAGGTGCGGAAAAGGAGCAGGGCAGCCGGAGCCAGGGAGAACAGAAAAACCTGTCACCAAATGATTCTCTGAACCTGAATCTGGGAACTTATTTTGTTGTTAATTATGCCTCCTTAACAGCGTTTCTGCAACTGATGTTTTAACGTCAAATGATGTCTAAGGCTTGTCAAACTGTCAGTCTGTAATTTGCACGGTGTCAGGAACCCGAGAGTGGCAGTCCGTAGAGCGCGACCAAGACCAAACACGGAGACCAAGATAAAGGTAAGTGCGTTTATTTTACAGGTGAGACTATGTACAAGGATCCTTTCCAGGTGGAGTCTGCAAGGGAAGGAGAACTGGGTGAGTCTCGAGTACCGGTAGACTTCCAAGATGGTAGTGAAGATTATAATGTCTCTTATTTGCTTACAGGTCCCAACGGGAGGTTGTGTCGTCGAGGAGGAGTGAAGTGGTTCCAGTGGGTTACAAGAAGAGTCAGGTAGCAGCGAGGTACGTCTCCGTGAGTATCCAGGTAAGTAGTTCCTCCGACCTGTAGTCGTAATGTGGCAAAACCTGAGTCGTAGGCACAGAACAGAGAACGTGATTAGCTCGAGAGCACAAGTTAGGTTAGACGCTGTGGCGGAGGATCTAACCAGAAGGTTTGATGCTCCAGTGAAGATCTGATCCTAGCCTGCTGCTTAAATACCAGCTGGTCTCGTCAGTGGAAACTGGAACACCTGTGGGGGAATGATTAGTGGCACTGCCCAGAAGGCGGAGCCAACCCCAGATCCTCACACACGGTTGACCGGCGGTGTGGAGGAATGTGTGCTGAGGATTGGGTCCCTATCCTAACTGCTTCCTCTTTTTTATTTATTTTTTATTTAAGAAAAATAACACAAATACATTTTAAAAGCCCTGAAAGGCAAACTGTACAAAAAGCCGACATGTGTCTATAGTCTTTTAGTTACTTTTAGTTTTAAACTCAAAGTGAGCACCTGTGGAATCCACACATTCATTAACAGTTTTGGCACCTTTTGAAGGATTCTCATGAGCCACTATGAAATCTTTGAGACTTTAGCTGCTTTAAGACGGCAGCAGTCCTTTTTATATCTTGTTTGGACACATCGATAGTCCAGTCAGACTCCATTTCTCCAAACGGAGGCTGTTTAAAGAGCCACCAACAGCAGGTAAGATGGTATTCCTTCTTACCTTCCTTACAAAGCCTCATACCAAAATGGTTGGAATGTTCCTTTAGGACAGCAGCCCGATCGAGTGTTAAATTCAGAGGATCCGTGCAGCTCTGATAAGTAATAAGTCTGTTTAACGGTCAAGATGGCGGCTCCGAACACGGCCGTCGGTTTATTCGGGCACAATTAAAGGTCGTAACAACCTTATAAAAGTTTGATTTCTCTAATCTCAACACGAGCTGTTTAGATAAAGCTCATTTCCTCTCATGCAAACGTCCGCGAAGGCCATAACGGTGGCTCCGGGGGCCCCTGATGGGCTTTGTTGTGCCGGCAGAACGAATGGTGATGGTAGCCGTTTCACACCGGAACACAGCTAAGGCATGGAGGGGCCAATAATTCTCATGATAATTGGGTTAATACCTGTCATGATGTCCCCTATTACCACAGCAGTAAATAGAGGAGAGCTGGGAATTATTGTTGCTGATTAGGAAACATGGAGGGGAACTGTATTTCTCTGCTTAATGCAGAGCAGAGACCACCTTTATTGTTTTAAGCACAGGAGCGTTTCTTGTCTTTGTGCGAGTGTGTCCTCCAAAGACTTTAAAGTGGACTTTTATGTGTTGCTTGCATTTGTTTATAGTGATTAAACTAGTCCTGCACCATTTGCATTGCTGCACGTTTACCAATGTGCGTGTGTGTTGGTGTGTGTGCATGTATGCATGTGTTTTATTGAGCAGGTGTGACATGGTGTGTGTCCCCCCGTCCTATTCCCTTTTCTGGGCTGGTTACTCGGGGGGGGGGGGAGCTAAAAAAGGAAAGGGCTCTGTCAGCCTATTATGTACTTGGCACACACACGCACACACACACACACACAAAGAGAAGGATAAGGCAGCGAGGGATGTGGGCCAAAGGGCCAGCTGAGTTTACAAAACCATCACAGAAGACAAAAATAGTTTCAGGGAATTTGTAGGGTTTGAGGCAGCCAATCCTGTGCGTTAATCCACCTCCAGTCACGTCAAAACAAAACATTTGACCTTATTTTTCTGGACACATACCTCATGATCAGTAATAGTAGGTGTGCCCTTTTTTTTTATACCGTCACTTGTTTTTGCCAAACATAAAGGTGGGTGCAGTTCCTGACTTTGTACATTTTATCTTATTCTACAAACTACAAATCCAGACTTGATTCTTGGTTCCTTAGCTCGGTTTTGTCAGACCTCGGCTCATTTTTTACTAAAAGGTCCATATCTGATATCTCCCCTAACTCACATCAGGCTTTAACTGAGAACCCGTCCGTATGAAGGACAGTTTGACTGACACAAACACAAACTGTTAATGCTCGGTTGGGTTTGCATGCGGCAGGAAGGACGCAGGTCGGGAGAGGAAACCTTCCCGCACGTAATAACATCTTTGCCACCTTGTCTCCAGGTGATTTTGGTTTGCTGCAGAAAACGACAACTCGGTGCAACCCCTGCAGGAAATCACATTACTGCTGTTCACACGGCTGGACTCCTGCTTCTTCGCTCTGATTGGCTGTGGCAGAGAAGAATATATAACTTCAGTGTCTATAAACGCAAACACGGTCTAACAGTCCTTATATATAGACTAAAATCATCTTATGTTGAGAAATGAGCCGTTTTAGTCAAATAACGTGATCTCATGTGAGATCCCACACTCAGAGTTTGTGTTGTGAATGACTCTCAGCTACCACCACATCAAACTTTAGCTGAATATCTGTAACACCGGCTGAGTTGAAGCCATTTTTGTGCCGGGGGAGAGGGGTTATGTCCGCCATCTTGTATACAGTTGATTTCAAAAGTTAATCGGTTCTAGATGTACGTCCAATGATGACTTTATAATGAAAAAACTTTATAAAAACTAATTTTTATTAAAAGATTTCATGAGATATGAACAAACAGTCACGAGGAAAACAATCATCGTCAGCTTTTCACTTTAGGCAGTAAAAGCAGTGTCATTTTTTTTATTAATATCAATAATTAATTAATTTTACTGGTTACAAAAGCTAACAAGTCATTAGCAAATATTAAAAAGAAACCTTCAGCAAGTAACTGACTAAATAAAATGGGAACTGAGGGATTATTTATCATTATAACAGTAATAGTTCCACACTAACATGTTTTTTTGTGTTATATTTAATCAGCTAAAAGAAAAAAAACATTGTAAAAGTTGCTTTTTTTCCACACACTCAAACAGCGCTACTTGTGTTGTTTTTTTGTCGGTTTAGTGAACCTTAACAGATAGTTTTCTTAAAAATTGTTGTTAATTTTTCTGCATATTCGGGGTGACTGCAGAGAGAAAAGGAAAGGGAGAGGAGGGAAAGACCTTGGTGGGAAGCAGAGGACATCCAGGAAAACATCAATGAAACTCAGCTGAAGAGGGCCGAAGCTGAGCGAGAGCGGAAAACGTTGACTTTGACGAAGAGTTGGACAAA
Organism: Kryptolebias marmoratus; assembly: GCF_001649575.2. Taxonomy (NCBI): domain Eukaryota; kingdom Metazoa; phylum Chordata; class Actinopteri; order Cyprinodontiformes; family Rivulidae; genus Kryptolebias; species Kryptolebias marmoratus. The sequence goes on from NC_051437.1 coordinate 27,827,475, forward strand.
GATGCAGAGGACTTTTAAAAACAGGCAGCCGGGGACGGGAGACGGGAGCTGAACGGGTGTGACGAGGAGGAGAGAGGGGATGATGAAGACAGAGATAGATAGGTGACAGGAGGAAAGTATAAATGGACAGGCAGACGGGAAGAGACGGATTGACAGAGACACATAGCTGAAAGGAAAAGAGGGATGTTCATGTGGACGGTATGTAAGTCTGCATCAGGGTCACCGGTTGTCGTTGCTGGCACCGCACAACAACACCTGCATGGAGTGTGACACACATATTTCTGTGCACGTGCTTGATGCACAAATACACCTCAGTGTAAGCTTCGGCTTCCTGCTGTTTTTAAATCACGTTGTTCTGTTAGAACAATGTTTGTTTTTGTTTTAGTTACATGGATCTTAAATCAATCAGGCATTTTTTGTGATTTCACGGGGCATTTTCCTAAAAATTGCAATTTTTTTTTTTTTTTACTAAAATCAATAAAAAACCACAACTTTTAATATATAAACCAAAAATACTTCCTAGTTTTGTAAGATAATTCCCAACAAACATTGACATTCTCAAAAGGTGCTTTATTTGAGAACTTAGCTTCTAAACTGACATTTATGACCATTTCTGGATCGTCCCTGGTCTGCAGCTCTCCTCACATGTTTTGCAGACACAAAGTGTTTGTCGATGCGTTTATGTTCCATGATTACACTGCAGGACGTGCAAAACAGCTGCAGCTGGGGAGGAAACTGGTTTGCTGAAATCTTTGTGGGCAAATGTGAAGCATTAGCGCACATTTTGGCTTCGGTCGCTGCTCCTGCACGCTCCCGGCATTCTGATGTTAACAGGAAGTGACGTCATGCATCTTCTTCCTGAGTTATTTGGGCTTATTTTGTATTCCACGCTACACAAACCCACAAAGAAGAGACTAGACCACAGAAACGGTGGCGAATCACTTCAGAGACAATAAATATTGGGTTAAAGTTGCTGTGTTTTGGGCAAAGTTGCAAAAAGTTGCGATTTTGCGGGGTTTGCTTGATTTTGCGTTAATAGTTGCGATCGCAACATCGAGAAATCCTGGAGGGTCTGTTAAATGGGCGCGACCAAATTGCTTATATTGTTCACCATACTTTCATTTTTTAATTTTTTTTTTTAAAGGAATTTTCTCCAAAAGTTAATAAAATGTGACACCGAGTTCACTGCAAGTAGATATTTCTGACCTGGAATTCAGTTAATCTGAAACTGGTTTCTTCCTGTTTACTTTTTGCTCAGCCTCAGATTTTTGCAGAGTCCAGATATGATTGTATAAGAGCTCTTATCCAGTTTTGTTCTGTTTTTTTTTTTTTTATTGTTTGAGCCACTCAGAGTGGAGTTAGCCCTGTTCAAACCTTAGAAGTCTCTCAATCAAACATTACACCAGTGGTGTCCAATCCTGGTCCTGGAGGGCCACCATTCTGCAGGTTTTACTTGTTTCTCTGCTCCAACACCTGATTTGAATCAATGGGTGATTAACAGGCTTCTGCAGAACATGAAGAGGTGATTTAACCTCTGAATCAGGTGTGTTGGAGCCGGGAAACAAGGAATACCTGCAGAATGGTGGCCCTCCAGGACCAGGATTGGAGAGCCCTGCATTACACAAAGGCTAGGTACCCAACGGCCATTTTGTCGCCCAGTGGAGCACAACTCTGTGCAAAACGTTGGTGTTGACTTTGTGTCTATCCTCATTGGTGCCCAGTCCTGGTCCTGGAGGGCCACCATCCTGCATGTTTTAGGTGTTTCCCTAATTTGACACACCTGATGTGAAGGACTGAGGGATTACCAGGCTTCTGCAGAGCTTGAAGACCTGAAGAGCAGGTAAACACAGCAGGGCAATTTAAAAAGTCCAAAAAATCCAGATAAATGGAGGTCATGATGCTTAAAACTTCCTCTAATCGTTGTTATGAGAAAACCCACTTTGTGCTCTTCAAACGGAGGCACTGACAAAAATTTATGCGGAGTTTCACCGTAATGGAAAACAACTCAAAAAGGGTTAGAGGGTCAGGTAATTGATTTTTTTTAATGTAAAGAAATGTATGGAAGCCAAAGCTGCATGCTAAGTGTTGGAAGAAAAAAAAGCCTTTTGCAGGCTGCAGGTGAAAAAGGCCCTGATTTATGGATGGGGGTTAAAATGTGCACTCACGCTGATGTGGTTTTTAAAAGACTTACAACCAAAATAATTTAACTGGAAACTATGGATTCTTTTAACCGGGAGATCTGTTCGCTTTTTTTTGGCAAAGGGAGCGTTTGAAAACGCAGACGTCTCCAGAGGACTGATCTATAGCAGGCGGGCGGTTCGTTGAAAAAGCTGACCAATTAAAACGCCATGGCGGCGTAAAAATGTATCTGAGTGACATACATTAGAGCGCAATTTCTCAAAGTCTGGGCCAAGGTCCAGACCCACAACTCACAAAAAAAACTCATGTAAACCCATATAAATTATTGTAAAATTATAATTCGGAGCCATTAGTGGGGGGCTGACGTTACGAGACCCCCTCCCGGACGGTGGGCAACGGGAGGGGTAATATGTTGTTATATTAGCTTATAATGTAGAATCTGCGCCACAGTCAGCAAAAGCAGTGGAGGAGAAATTCGGAGAGAAAATATTGTCCCCGGGAGAGGAGGAAAAAGAGAAACTGAACCCCCCCACCACCACCACCACCGCCGCCACCCATGTAATAAAAGGCAGGAGACAAGTTGATGGGGAGATGGAGAGGTGAGAGGGAGTGGCAGGGGAGGCTGAATGAATAGCAGAGAATGATTACAGCGGATGTCTTATCAGTCATATTCCTCAGTAGCTTTATTCCCACTCCCAGCCCTGTTCTAACGCTGCGCTCTATCCCTCATCTGCAAGCAGCGGGACTGTGCTGGGAGGAATCTGCTTAAACAAGTCCACAGTGTGTGTGTGTGTGTGTGTGTGTACTTGTATTTGCTACATTGTGGGGACATTTCTCCTAACATATACTAACTTTTGAGGACCAACTGCTCCTTGTGGGGACCAAAGCCTGGTCCCCACGAGGAGAAATTATGTTTTTGGGTTAGGGGTTATGTTTAGGACTAAGGTGTGAATTTAGTTTAGGTTTGGTTTAGGGTTAGGTATGTACTGGTAATGGTTAGGGTTAGGGTAAGGGTCAGGGTTAGGCTGTAGTAATGTATGGAAGTCAATGGAAAGTCCCCGTAAAGATAGAGAGACAGACTGGTGTGTGTGTGTGCATGTGTGTGTGTACTTGTATTTGCTACATTGTGGGGACAGTTTTCCTAACATATACTAACTTTTGAGGACCAACTGCTCCTTGTGGGGACCAAAGCCTGGTCCCCACGAGGAGAAATTATGTTTTTGGGTTCGGGGTTAGGTTTAGGACTAAGGTATGAATTGAGTTTAGGTTTGCTTTAGGGTTAGGTATGTACTGGTAATGGTTAGGGTTAGGGTGTAGTAATGTATGGAAGTCAATGGAAAGTCCCCGCAAAGATAGAGAGACAGACTGGTGTGTGTGTGTTCTGACAGTAATATGGACTGTCCTGAGAATCACTTCATTAATCCGGAGCGATGCACATTCATCTCCCGCTTCCCGGCTCCCTCTTTAATACTCGAGGTGTATTCAGGCTGTCAGGGACGCAAAGACTCACCGCGGGGAGTGTAGGGGGGGACGAAGGCCCGCAATCAGGCCGGAAAGAAAGAGGGGGGGGAAAGAGCAAAGGTCAAACCGACAAGACGAGAGAAAGAAGAGGGAAAACGGAGGAGGAGAGACACGGAAAGCTCCGGCTGACACAGGAGAGACAGGTGAGGCGAGAGCGAGGACGAAATGCAGGAAGGTGGCAACAGCTGGCGTGCTCCGCTGTTGGCAGGACCTTTGCTGTGCGAGAACAGAAAAGCCCCCCCACCCCCACACCCCTCCTGACAGTGCATCCTTGAATAGCCGGGGCGTAAGACAAGCTGCCAATCTTGTCTAAAGAAAGACTCAAACTGTGGAGCCACGCAGGGACACGGCCTGGGACTTTAAAGGGTTGGGTTTGTGGGTACGGGCCTCTGGGACGTCCTGCCAGGGACAAAGTCACCTTAATGTTGGGTAACAGCAGGACATCAGCTCGTCCCCCCCCCGATGACTCATCCTGCTCTCACTGATTTATGTAACCGGGCTGGATTTTATATCCAACTGCTCCTCTGTTTTCTCAGATCTGACCATAAAATCTGTCTGTTGATCTGAAGAAACCAGAGAGAAACAGCATCATGCAAAAAGCTCATTAAAAGTTGCCAAAGGTGAGCTAAAAGTAGCAAAAGGCTAGCTGGAAGTAAAAGAATAGCTAGCATAAAAGCTAAAAGTAGCAGGATGATAACTAAAAGCTAAAAAGGGCAAAAACTGATTAAAAGGAGCAAAAGGCTAGCTAGAAGTAGCAACGGTAGCGCTAATGTTTTGGGTTTTTTTAAGGTATTGAGCTCAGATTTGGTGTGGTAGTAGCTGAGAGTCACTCCCAACATGTTTCCTGAGCTCTAACAGGTCATGCGACTTTTTTTTTTTCAAAGAATGCTGCTTTTATTTGCTTTATTGCTGATAAAATTAGAAAAAAGTTGGTGCTCCGTCTTAAACTCTTCTCCAGAAAAAACGAGCTGATCGTGTCGCTACGTCTTCTGCAAAGAAAGAAGCTGTAAAAACAGGAAATCTGGGAGCTCTTTGGTCCGAAGCACATATTGTCACCATATGTTGGTTTTGATTTATTTATATTTGTGCTCAATACCTTTTTATAGTTTGTATCTTGCTTTATTTCCTGGTTGTAGTTCGGTGATTGTCACGTTTCTCGTTTTCAGTTTGTATTCAGTCCGGTTTTCCTTTTTCCTTCCTTTTCCTGTTTTGCTCTTTAGTCATTTCCTGCATCAGTGTCATTTTTCCTGCAGCTGCAGCGTTTTGAGTTCTGTAAAAATTTACCTTTTTGAGTTATTTGTCTCCAACTTCCTGCTGCTGCAATGAATCCTCCAAACAAATGCCTCCTCAGATAACAGGATGCAAACTGTTTTGTTGCACAACATCAAATCTGGACGAGTAAAGAACATGAAAGTGCCTCAAAACAAATTTATGCGGTCTATTTTCAAAATATCAAAGCAGTAGTTCTTTGGCTCTGAGAATATATTTAAAGAATTAATTAAAGGAGTCATGCAAAATAATTAAAAGTGTAGACAAAAGTCAGCGCAGAAGGCCTCAACAAACGAGTGTTTGTCCAATTATTGTCATTCTTTCAGCAGAAGAACAGCACAGTGGGTCACGTTAAAAATAAATGACAGATTATCCTTTTAAATCAAAATATGTGGCTCTATTCTATTCTCTGTCCTGCAGCCGATTTCCTCAGGAGTCCAGCTGCACTGTGAAAGTAATCGACGTGAGTTAATTTAGGGAAATAATCAGGGGAAACCTGACTTTATAACTCCTGGATACATAAATGCCTGAACGAAGGCTGCTGAAGGGAAGGAAAGAAAGTCTGAGCTCAGCATCGCCGGTTTTCAGCTCCACTAACTTCTACCTCCACTGTCAAATACATTTAAATCTATATAAGAAACTAATAAAGCCTTTAAGCCTTGTGCAAGCATTTTACGACGTCCGTTCACACTTGTACTAATGTGACTTTAAACACAAAAACGCTGAGGCGGGCGTTTGTGTTTGTCCCGTATTTTTCATTAAAACTATAAAAACGTGCGGCTCCACCTGCATGTTTTAAGAAAGAAGATCTCCCTAAAAACGCGTCAAAACTGAAAAAATCATGAATAAGTAATGTAATTTTGAAGAAAAAAGTCGCAGCTGGAAGGTCCGAGTTTAAGATTCGATCCGGAGAGGAGGAAACACACAAAGTCTGATCTTTTTATGTAAAAAAAAAACAGACTGTAAAATAAAATAAGTGTTTTTTAGTGCCAGAAAAATCACCTCTGAGAGTTTCACGATTAAATCAATCCCTCCAGGATTTCGCGGGCATTTTTTGTGATTGTTGCGGGCTAAAATGCCTGATTTCGCGGGCATTTTCCTAAAAGTTGCGATGAAAAGTTGCAATTTTTTTTTTTTACTAAAATCAATAAACAACC
>NC_051437.1:27833895-27851630 GCF_001649575.2 Kryptolebias marmoratus
GTATTCCACGCTACACAAACCCACAAAGAAGAGACTAGACTGCAGAAACGGTGGCGAATCACTTTAGAAACAATAAATATTGGGTTAAAGTTGCAGGAAAGTTGCGATTTCGCGGGGTTTGCTTGATTTTGCGTTAATAGTTGCGATCGCAACATTGCGAAATCCTGGAGGGTCTGTTAAATATCCTATTTGAATATAAATCATAAATTAGGATTCACATTCCTTTTGTGTTTTTTGCTATGAATTAATGATTTTAATATTCTGTTTATTATCTGATTAGTCGCAGACATATTTGAAAAGTTTTGCACATTTTTCTCCCCTGCCGTAAAAGAATACCTCATGAACTGCAGGACAGATGTGGATGAAGTTTTAAGTTTTCAGACAAATAATCCTGACCTAACCGTGCAGGTGAGCCGTTGTAACACTTTCCATATGAATGAAAACCATCCTCACCGTGTTTGGTTTGTGATGTTTTCCTTTAAGCTCTGTGACAAAAAAGGACATTTCTGCCGTTGCTGCTCGTGTTATTTCATCCTTCCATGTTTCCTTACACTGCTCTTCTGTCCTCCTTTTCTCCTTCAGACACTTTTTAATTATTTTCCTGCCACATTTCCCTACAGCCGACTATCAGATTGAATGGGATGGTTTGAGCAGGACAGTATGATGTGTGTGTGTGTGATGGTGAGGGATGTCCTGCTGAGAGTGATGAAAATGTCATTTTATCAGCATCTCCTGACAGAAGAGCTGAGTGAATACTGATGCCTGCTGGCTGCTCGGAGCCGACAGGCCGCGGTGGCGCTCATGCAGAGCCGGTAAACGGCGAGGAAGTCTGATCTCTGCGGGCGCCGGGAGCCGGGCGTCCCTTTGATGGAAGCAGCACGGATAAACTGACGCGTGTGTGTGTGCGTTCGGTCAAGTCTGTCCTGCATTCCCAAAGATAATTTGAAGAGATGCCTTTTACGGATGAGGCTGGAAAACAGCACTGCACTGATACATTCGGAAAACTAATATTTGGCTGCACGGTGGTTTGGTGGTTTGCACTGTTGCCTCACAGCAAGAAGGCCCTGGGTTCAAAACCCGGGTTGGACCTTTCTGTGTGGAGTTTGCATGTTCTCCTCTTGTTTGCATGGTCCAGACTTTCCTTGAAAAAGAGATCTGTGCTCTCAATGGGACTTGCCTGATCAAATAAAGGATAATAAATTAAAATAATAAATGTTTATGACTTACACAAAGCGTTTTTAAGTTGTGCAATGATGCTCGGGAGGAGAAACCTGGATTTTAAAACTGACTGAAAGGGTTGACTTGTTTAAAACTGAGCTCAATTTAAACATCTTTTAGAAAGACAAAGTTGCCAAAGTATTTTTTTATTAAGTTTTAAACAATTAAAGCCCTCTGCAGTGACTTCTCACCACTTTTCTCTATAAAACAGACAAATGTTGTGAAGATTTTTGACCCTGTGGATCTTTGAATTCATGAATTTCTTACTTTCAGCTGATATATTCAGTCAGCTGAGTTGATTGTTCTTATCTGCAGTTTATTTATTTGTGACTTTCTTTCTGAAGGTGGGCTGGATTGTAAAAAAAGTCCCAAAACTAAACTTTATTCAGGATTCCTGAGTGGACTTTACATGTTTCCTCTTTGCTTCGGGCTTTTACTTTGAAGGAAAGCATGCATTAAGTTTTCTTGGATCAGTTTTGGATGATTCCTCCTGAAACGAGGTGCCCCTCCTTCTGTCGCGAGCGGATTTGCATTCGTCCTGTAACAAAGCGCCATCAACCGAGGCCTCGGATTCTCCGCTCAGAGCATCTCTACATTTTAAATTGGTCTGGCAATTTCCCTTGTCGCATGTTGAGTGATAATGGCGAGGTCGGCCTCTGGTCAGCCAAATAGTTATGGGAGAACGGAAACGTCGCAATCTGTTTCAGTGTTCCGCCCCCATCAGCAAGTTTGTCCAATTTTAGCGAGACGAGGAGAAAGAAAGGAGGCGGCGAGGGGAGGAGCGGGTGGCGTTCGCCGCACAATGGACAGTCGTCTCATTAAAATTAATTGTTTGGTAAAACGTTCAAAGTTTTGGCTAAGAGGATTCTCCGTTCAATTTGTAATTTGGACAGCTTCCAGTTTGTCTTTCCGCTCCACCAATCGATTACGATGACACTTTTAACTGCAAAGAGCCCGAGGTGTATCACTCACACCAGGCCCGTCCTCAGCCCGGTGTGTGTGTGTGTGTGTGTGTGTGTGCACCGGTGTAGCCGAGGGCTGCTGCCTCGGTGGTAAAGAATGTTAAGAGATGTGCGTTTAATAAATTAGCCGTGCATGTATTTTACCTTATTAATGGTCTCCGAGGCAAATCACAGCCTCTTTAATGCATTTCACTTAGCGTAGCTTATGGGCGCCTTTCATAAAACGTGGCAGCTTTTTAGACTCTTATTCCGGGTGCAAATTTATCATCCTCCCAGCCTCCTTTTTATCGCGCTCTCCTCTTCTCTTCCCATGTTTCCTCTCATGCATCTTCAGCTCAGCTTGTTCTTATCGCAGGATAACTACCTGAACGAAATGGGTTCCATCGAAGATTAAATGGGGGAAACTGCAGCCATTATGAACTTTTACATTTGAGCAAAGACGGGCTCGGAGAATACAGATCCTGCTGTTAATCCACCTAAAGGATCACTTAAAGCACAGGTGTCAAACTCAAGGCCCGCAGGCCAGATCCGGCCCTTGGTAGCATTTCATCAAAATAACATTTGAATCTTATCAGATCGGGCCCTGCGGTCTGCGACAGATCGAGTCTCCGTCGCTTCTCGTTTTGTTCAGTGAAGTCTACCTGCGACGGTTGCTTTGAAGCCAAGTGAACAAGTTTTAATTTCTCAGTAATCTTTGATTTTGACGTAGAAAGAGCAACAGAGAACATCGAACATATCAGGTATCCGAGTTGACTTAACGTGCATCAAACCAACGGCGAATTTGCTTTAATGTATTTACGCCTTTTTCTGTATTTTCTTCTTGTTTCAAAGTTAAATGTTTGTAAATGCATGAACGGATTTGAGTTTTTGCTGTTTTAGGAAGGCATAAAAAGATGTGTCTTTTAAAGTTTGATCAGTTTTTCTGCTCTAATTTCTTTATAAAATGTAACTGAGGAAAGGATATTTTTATATGAACAGTTTGACATATTACATCTAAAACCAAGGTTAATTTATGTATTTTTTTATGATTATTGATCCAGATTGGCCCTTGGCTGGGATTAAGTTTTTAAATTTGGCCCCTTTGTGTTACAGAGTTTGACACCCCTAAATTAAATCACAGTGAGTGCACAAATCTTTGCACATGTTTGTTTCAACGACACAAGCAGCACATCTGCATAAAATGAATAAAACAAGCATTTCTGGTAGCGGCACAACTCTGGTGTCTGAGCATCTGCAGCACTGTAGGAGTCCGCCTGATTCAAAATGGCTGCCACAGCCAAAAACACCAAAACAGCTAATTAGTGTGGTAGTAGCTGAGACTGATCCCCGACTTCTGATCTGTGTTTGAAGCTGCTGGGACCGACTCTCTGTCACAAACGCAAAAATAGCTGCGCCTCGGTCAGTTTTCGAGATGTTGAGCTAAATTTTGGCGTGGTGGTAGCTGAGAGTCGTTCACAACGGACACTCAAAGCTCTAACGGTTATTTTCTGTTACAGCTGCATCGTTAAGAAGTGCTTGGTCTTTAAGTGATAAATAGATCATTTCCTGGATTTTTCTTTCCTGTTCCGTCTGAGTTCCTTCCGATGTTTGAAGTCGGTTAATAAAAGCTCTGCTCTCCGTCTCCCCCCCTCCGGATCCTGAAGGTCAGCTCCTGGCGAGTGAGCTCCCATTCTGCTGAGTCCACCAAACGCTGGAGCAGAGCGGCGCTTTGCTGCGACCCAGCCGGCCGCTGATATCCATAAACCAATCCTGGAATGACAGGTGTCGCTGCCTCCTCCCCACCTTCCCGGTCTACCCCTGTTTTTTTTTTTGTTTTCCCGCCACGTGCCCTCCCCAGCGCTGCTCACTCCTCTCATTCCGGGGTTGATTTATGGTTTATTGTTTCTTGTTGTCTTTCAAGGTCGCCGCTAACGCCGTCCAAACTGGGCCCGGGGGGGTCGTCTTTCAGCGTACCTGCCTGCCAGGGAGCCCGCCGGCATCACTGCAGCTGCCACTGCAGCTCCTCTCACCAGAGGAAAGTCTAAAGAAAACGCAGGTCTTCCCTGAACCCTCCAGCTGCGGTTCATAAAGAGGCGATCCTAATCGACGGGGATAATGTCAGAGGTTACATCAGCGCAGCATATCTGCCAAAAACAAGCTCCCTCAGTTCAGTTATTTTCCATTTTTTCGTCTGATTTTCAGATTTTTCTTGTGTGCGTCGTGGTTAATTGTCCAGGGAGGCTGAGAAAATAGAGGACATTAGGGAGCATTAAAAGGAAAAGTACATGCTCTCAGCGGCAGATGTGGTTCCTCCCTGGATTGTAGTCAATGAAACAAAGATCAATCATCAGGCTCCCCGGGGTGAGGGGGGGAGCAGACATCTAAATAGAAATTAGTAAACCCCTCTCCAGCAGTATAGATCTCTGCTCAGCCAGCGGAGCCACTGGTGGAGCAGCAGAAGGATAATCCCAGCTTATAAAGCTTACAATTTACCTCAGCTGGTGTGTTTGGGAATCTTAGATGCTTCCTGGTGGATCTCAAAGAAATTATCAGGACGGTTGCATCGGCGATGGACATCCGGTTTCGATGCACATGTGGACATTTGTCACCTGTCTTCAGGCCCAGAGCAGCCATTATGGCTTTAAAAAAGCATACGTTACCCTGTATGCATCAGCGAAGAGATGTTTGCACGTTTAATCAAGAAAATGTGTTGGTTTGTCTCTTAACTTAACTCTGACGCAATCAGAAACAAGCCGGATGGATTTCCTGTTAGGAGGCGGGAGTTGAGGCCTCCCGTCTCTCTGCAGCAAACAGGAGGACACGACGCAAAAAAGCACGAAGTTTGGATCCTTTCGTCTCCTTCACAGCACGGCGAGAACCGCAGATGAGGTTCCTCGTTGTGTTAATATTAATAACACATCTGGAGGCAGGGATCCAAAGTGGCGAGTGTGGAAAGGTCAACGGAGACACATGCGGGTCAGCAGAAAACGGAATGAAGCAGCAGCTTTCACCGGCGCACACGCACGGGAAATTTTCCTGAACTTTACAAGTCTGCACGATGTCTCACCTGCTGATCATTCCAACATTTAACAAGAGGACTGGATGGAGGTGGGGGATATTAGTCAGACCCTCCAAGATTTTGCGATGTTGCGATCGCAACTATTAACGCAAACTCAAGCAAACCCCGCGAAATCGCAACTTTTTGCAACTTTCCCGCAACATTCCTGCAACTAACCCAATATTTATTGTTTCTGAAGTGATTCGCCACCATTTCTGTGGTCTAGTCTCTTCTTTGTGGGTTTATGTAGCGTGGAATACAAAATAACCCCAAATAACTCACGAAGAAGACACGTGACGTCACTTCCTGTTAACGTCATAGATGCCTCCTCCTGGAGGCAGGGATCTGCCGGGATGTTCTGAAACACGGGGTGAGTTTGACCTCAGATCTGAACTGAACAGCTGAAAATGGTGAATCCAATCCTCAGTGTTGGAAAAAGCACTTCTGTGTGATCTTTGTAACCATCAGTCCATTTCCATCCAGATCAGTTATTCTGCAGTTGATTTTTTTACCTTTTTATCGTTTCGCCAAACTTCCCGCTCCTCCCATCCGTTCTAAAACCTCTCCTTAGCACACGGCTATTTTCAGTGTTTTCATTTTGCTCTTAGACTTCCTTCGGACCACTGGATCCCCTCCTCTGTGTGAAAGGGAAGCAGATCTGCAGCAGCTTTCCAGGTCACTCCCTCCCTGCAGACGAGTCGACCTCTGGCTTTCCTTTCTTCTTCTCTTCCTCCTCGTCTTCGTTACCCTTTATTCAGACCGAGAGAGACAGAGAGAAATTTATTTTACTTTTAGCTAGATTGCCTAACTTAGAGGTGTAAAAGATTAGCTGTCAAACTGATGATTCATTTTTGATGACATCATTTGAGAGAAAGCAGACAAAGTGGTTCTGGTGTTTAGAGGTCGCAGTGCCGTTTCAGGAAACTTGAAAGGAGGCTATAGATAAATGTTTTCCACTTTCTGCATCAGATTTGAATAAAAAGATCAGACCGGAGTTAAATGAATGGAAATGTGCCTTTTTTCTCCTAGCGTACCGGCCATCGGTACGATGGAGGGGCTGCAGAGATGGTCTCACCCAGGAAGTGATCTTTCTGTGGAATAACGGCGTCTCTGGTTGGGATGTGCCTGACCAGAGACATGTGGTTCTGTCCTTTCTGTTCAGCAGGTCCAGGTCACGGTTCTGTCCTTTCTGTCCAGCGGTTCCAGGTCACGGTTCTGTCCGTGCTAGTTTAAGGATAAAAGTAGTTATATGTTTGTCAAAAATAAGCTAAAGGCTAGCTAAAAGTAGCAAAACACTAGCTGAAAGTGAAAGTTTAAAAAAAGCTGGCTAAAAGCTAAAAGTAGCAGAACAGTGAGTAAAAGCTAAAAGTAGGAAAATACAACTTAAAAGTAGCAACATGCTAACTAAAAGCAGCAAAGGACTAGCTACAAGTAGCAACATGCTAACTAAAAGTAGCAAAGGACTAGCTACAAGTAGCAACATGCTAACTAAAAGCAGCAAAGGACTAGCTACAAGTAGCATTATGCTAACTAAAAGCAGCAAAGGACTAGCTAAATGTTGCAATATGCTAACTAAAAGCAGCAAAGGACTAGCTACAAGTAGCAACATGCTAACTAAAAGTAGCAAAGAACTAGCTACAAGTAGCAACATGCTAACTAAAAGCAGCAAAGGACTAGCTACAAGTAGCAACGTGCTAGCTAAATGTAGCGAAACACTAGCTAATAGTGAAAGTTAAAATGCTGGCTAAAAGCTAAAAGAAGCAAAGAGACAGCTAAAATTAGGAAAATAGTATGTAAAAGTATCAAAATGCTAACTAAAAGCAGAAAACCTACACCCAGCTGGGAGTCAAACCAACAACCTTCTGCTGCGAGACGTCATTTCTAACCACAACCTGTTCGTTCTCAGAGTACGTGTTGAGGGCGACTCTCAGCTACTACCACTCCAAATTTTAACTCAGCATCTGCAAGGCTGACTGAACTGGGTTGACTTTGTGAGAGTTTTATTAAAACCTGCGGTCCGTGAGATATTTTGCTAACAGACGTACACGCAAAATAACTTTTTCTGCTTTAATTGGAGCACAAATATCCACACTAATATGCAGGTGTGTGTTGAAAGCACACGGAGGAGCTTCAGCTCTTCTTCTGTTACTTGTTGTCACAGTTTCCCGCCTCAGATGCATAAGTTTGGTTTTTAAAGTCAGAAGTAGTTCAGGACCGTTTGGAGCTGGGAGGAAAAAGTCTGGGGGTGATCGGTGGTCGTCTCCCTCTGCTGACGGCGCAGCCTCACTGCACCGCCTGACGCCGTCAGCGGAGAGAAATCACTTCTCTCACACCCTGTGCTTCATGAATATTCATCGTAGAAAAGGTTTGTGGGAGTCCCTTTTTATTTTTGTCTCATTTTTACGAGGCTGCAAACTTTCCTATGAAGGTTTTTTCATTTGAAATACAATAAATAAACTTTAAGACAGCGTCATGATTTGCTTTCCTCACTTTGCTGAACGTAACGTGATGCATATATTTTGTTCGTATTTAATGCTGTAAATATTGCTGTAATCAGAGGTAAACTAATAAGGAAATAAGAGCTGGATTTATAGAGTTGCTTACGTAGAAGATGAAAGGTGAAATAAAAACTCAAAACAGACAATAAGCCTGTTTCGTATCGGTGAAGTGAGAAGGACACCCTGGTTGTCCTGGTGGTATTTTTAACCTGCTCAGGTAAAGCCGGCTGCATCCTGTCACCCCGGGTTTCTGTGTTTATGATGGATGCCTCGTCTCCCCGTGGCTCCAGGCCTGCAGTCAAAGCTCAGTGGAGTTTTTACCGTCCACCATTCACAAATCATCAGCATCAGTTTTCCTGCTGCAACCCTCATTTCCACCGCGCCGGTCTCTGCAGTCCTCCATCCATCCAGGTCCATCCTGAAGTGGCAGACGGAACGGCCCGAGTGTCTCCGAGGAGAATGGGTGGAAAAAGGGGAGGTGTGGCGATCTCAGGTGGTCCCAGGAGGAGGTTTCTCTGTGCAAACTAAACTTATTTATTTTTGCATAATAATGCAACAATTGTCGGTTTTATGACCTGTGAAATCCAGTTTTGACCTTTAAGTCATTGAGCATCACGTGTTTAGATAAGATCAGTTTCTATAAACATCTTCAGCCTGAAAGGTTGGATGAAGGACCCGAACGCAGGTTTTGAAACAGGCAGACAGGTGAACAAAATGCCAAGAACGAAACGATCTGAAGCTGAGGCTCTGCTGAAAAAGAGCAAATCATGAACACAAGATCAGAATCAGAAGCTTTCCCTGCTTCCACACAAGGATGTCTTTTTTAAAGGTACTCAAGGCAAAGTCAGAAAGACCAGTCAGAAAAATATTAAGCATAAAACAAGAAACCGTTTGTATTGGTGGTTAATTTTAAAAACAAATAAACAAACCTTGTGGCCGGCTGCCATCTCAAATAAAACTTTAATCAAAAAGTTTAGTAATAAAGCCAAAACAAAGCTGTAAAATTCTGTCTCTGCGCCAATTTTCTAATATTTTATTTAAATTCTTCAGTTTTTCCAGATCTGCTGGACTGCCTTCTAACAGTTTTAAACTTAAAATCGGACAAGCCTGTTTGGAAAACGTACGCGGACAAGATCAAGATAAAAAAAAAAGATTGTTTATTTGTTTTTTATTTCACCCAATTCTAATAAACACAAGAACATCTGGGGTAAAAGCAGCAAAAGACTAGCTACAAGTAGCAACATGCTAGCTAAAAGCAACAAAGGGCTCGCTAAAAGTAGCGACATGCTAGCTAAAAGCAGCAAAGGACTAGCTACAAGTAGCAGCATGCTAACTAAAAGCAGCAGATGACTACCTAAATGTAGCAACATGCTAACTAAAATCAGCAAAGGGCTCGCTAAATGTAGCAGCATGCTAGCTAAAAGCAGCAAAGGACTAGCTACAAGTAGCAACATGCTAACTAAAAGCAGCAAAGGGCTCGCTAAAAGTAGCAACATGCTAACTAAAAGCAGCAAAGGACTAGCTACATGTAGCTAAATGTAATGTATTTCCAGATCTGTTTGTCCGCCTTCTAACAGTTTTAAACTTAAAATCAGAAAAGCCTGTTTGGAAAATGTACGCGGACAAGATCAAAAGAAAAAAAAAGATTGTTTGTTTGTTTTTGAAGATTTCACCAGATTCTAATAAACACAAGAACATTTGGGGCAAAACCATTCCTTATTTAACAAAATGTTGTGAATCGATCAATGCGTTTAACACAATCTACACTCCGTTTAGCACAGAGGAGACGATCGTAGCTTTAAACTACCATTAAATCCCAGCTGAAGGTTCGGTTTGTTTATTTGTCTTCTTCTTAACGAAGCACATGTATAAACTGATAAGTGATTCGCTGCAGCGTTCAGCCACGTATCTTCAGACCCAGACGCCAACATCAGCATTAACAGAAAGGATTTATGACGGAAGACAGAAGCTTTATGGACAGCCGAGCTTCTGCGCCTCCTTCTGAGGGAGGAGCTGATGAAAGTTTGATCTGTAACGTTCAGGAGGGTGAGGAGGCTCCGGCAGAGAGAGAGGAGGAGGAAGGAAGGAGAGGGAAACACTTAAAGAGATTAAACCCAGTGGGTTGAGTGAGGACTCTGTTTTTATGTGCATATATCTGCAGATGTGCTGCCCTGTGTGTGGAAGTGTGTCTGCTGTGTGCTGGAGAGGCTTGGATCCATTTCAGGTACAGTGTGGCAATCCATTATGGATTAGTGGCTCTGCCCTTTTTTTTTTTTTTTCTTATACAGAATCTATCATTAGTGGACATCTAGAGGATCTGTATTTAATGAGAAAGACATCAGTCGCCTGTCAGCACCAGCAGATTTTACCTCAGTGGAGCTCAGCGTTGTGGAACTGGGAGATGATGTTAAAATACCACTGGACTAAAAAGTGACGCTGGGTTCCGGTTCTTCCATTCGTAACATCATCGGCAAAATAAGTACCTTACAAATACCAATCCTGGTGGAACTAACTGAACTGCGTTCCCATTTGTTTGACGGGATCGTGAAAGAGAGAGAGACGTCGAGTAGATCCCAAAAGTTTTAAATTTCAAAGCAACTGGACTTTTATTCTGCAGCTGAAAGCGTCTCACTTCCTGTCTGGGGAGCTCTTACAGTTTGAACCTGGAGAGCGTGGAAGTCCGAGCTTTTTACACAATGCTGCTCTTGAGTTCTAGAGTCATCCGGGAGGGACTCGGAGTAGAGTCGCTGCTTCTCCACGTCAAGGGGAGCCAGCTGAGGTGGCTCTGGCATCTGGTTAGGTCGCCTCCTGGATGCCTCGAGGCCCAGAGGAAGACCCAGGACACGCTGGAGGGACTGGGAACGCCTCCCCCAGAGGAGCTGACCCAAGTGGCTGGGGAGAGGGAAGTCTGGGTCTCCCTGCTTAGGCTGCTGCCCCCGCGACCCGACCCCGGATAAGAGGAAGAGGATGGATGGATGTTCTTGAGTGAAGTAGTAGATCGTGGGTGTCCAATCCTGGTGCTGGAGGGCCACCATCCTGCATGTGTTCCTTGTTTCCCTGCTCCAACATACCCGATTCAGAGGTTAAATCACCTCTTCATGTTCTGCAGAAGCCTGTTAATGACACTGATTCAAGTCAGGTGTGTTGGAGCAGAGGAACAGGTAAAACGGGCCCTCCAGGACCAGGATTGCCTACCCATGTAGTAGATCTTCTGCAGCGCCTCAGTTCCTCTGAACCTGAAGCTTTCTGGACCCAGGTCTCAGAGTGGACCCCCCCCTCCAGTCAGTAGCTGTTCTGCACATGCAACTGCAATAATACGGCTGATGGCAGAAGCTTGTTTCTGCTGCTCAACCTTTTTCAACATGTAGCAGAAACCCAACCTCACTGCCGGTCCAAACAAATGTCCCTGCATTCACCATTTTGGACGTATCTGTTTACGTGCTCCAGACTGATGCATAATTAGCGTTTTTAGGGCAAAGTCTGTGAACACGTTCACCAATCACAGCACGCAAGAAATCCTATGACCTCACTCCTCCAAGAAAGCACACCTCACTCAGCACATGTGACAGTTTGGGTCAAAACACGATCATTTTAAAGTGACAGCACAATATTCTGTCGTTTCCTATCTGGCAACCCTGCCTGGCATGGTGATTTGCCACAATAAACGGCGAAAAATAATCACCTTAGCAAACAAAACTGCCTCTGTCTCGCTTCTTGTGTTTCGCTTTGTTTGAAACATGCTTTTTATTAAAAAAAACTTTAAAAAAGGACCCGTTTGTCTTTAGTGAGTACTAGGGATGGGTAGATAAATCAAAGAATAATAAGTTTTATCACCTTCCATGTAAAAAAGCGGAGGATGTTCTGTTAGAGCGGGACGTCTGATAAATGTCCTTCCCATTTAGAGGAGCAGCTGACATGAGTGGCTTTGATGGGATGTATTGATCACGGCTCATCTGTGGAAGTTAAAAGCTATTACAAAACACCATCAGCCTGTTTTAAAAGTGAGGCTTTGGCTAAAGTTAATCATAGCACGCTGTTCCCTCCGAGGCGACTGCACTTTTGCGACGAGTCATACGGCGCGGACCTCGAGGTTTTTCAATTATTCCAGCCAATTTGAAATAACGTAACTGTGACCTGGAGCTGTTTACGCTGAAGGTGTTATTACAGGAGAGAGCAAAGACTTAGTGCAGACGGAGGCAAAATCCAGAGCAGGGTGTTTTTTTTACCCTTGGATTGCCCTAATTATACAGAGCATTGATTTTACAATGCATCCATGGATTGATTAGAAGAGCCCTGCACCTTCCCTAAGGAAGAACGGCTTCGTTTTCTGTTCCTCTGCCCATCCTCGGCCCCTTTCTGCTCTAATTGTTTCTTTTCCAGGTTCTGATGGTATCCTTCAGCTTCATCTCTCTTTTCCCCCCCTTACTTCTTTTAATTACTAATCTTTCTAATGTGTTTATTAAGTATTAACTCATGATGAGACAATTACCGCTATTGTGAAACAGCTGATAAGTCTCAAATTACTTTTAAAGGTTCATTTTTACTCGACGCGAGTCGTTAACGGCGGTCAATTCCTTCGTCAGGACGGACATTAAAACCATTTCCTCCGGCTGACAAACGCGCTGCTAAATCGGACAAATCGTAACGAGAGATCCATATTTTCTGCTAAAACGCAGAGCGGATTCTGAGCGCTGAATGTTTTGCTAAAAAAGCTGAAACTGGGTTGTTAAAGAAGCTAAACTTCAGCAGAATGCTGTTAAAAAAGCTAAAAAATAAAAAATAAAAAAAACGCACACCGCTAGGTTAAGGATAAAAGTAGGTAAATGCTTGTCAAAATAAGCAAAAGGCTAGCTAAAAGTAGCAAAACACTAGCTAATAGTGAAAGTAAAAAAAAGCTGGCTAAAAGCTAAAAGTAGTAAAAAGCTAGCTAAACAATTGGGTTAGCTAAAAGCTAAAAGTAGCAGAACAGAGAGTAAAAGCTAAAAGTAAAAAAATACAAGTTAAAAGTATCAACATGCTAACTAAAAGCAGCAAAGAACTAGCTAAATGTAGCAATGTGCTAACTAAAAGCTGCAAAGGACTAGCTAAATGTAGCAATTTGCTAACTAAAAGCTGCAAGGACTAGCTACATGTAGCAATGTGCTAATTAAAAGCAGCAAAGGACTAGCTAAATGTAGCAATGTGCTAACTAAAAGCTGCAAAGGACTAGCTAAATGTAGCAATGTGCTAACTAAAAGCAGCAAAGGACTAGCTACAATGTAGCAACATGCTAACTAAAAGCAGCAAAGGACTAGCTACAATTAGCAACATGCTAACTAAAAGCTGCAAAAGACTAGCTACAAGTAGAAAAATGCTGGCTAAAACCAGCAAAGGACTAGCTACATGTAGGAACATGCTAACTAAAAGCTGCAAAGGACTAGCTACAAAAAGCAACATGCTAACTAAAAGCAGCAAAGGGCTAGCTACAAGTAGCAATGTGCTAACTAAAAGCAGCAAAGGACTAGCTACAAGTAGCAACATAATAACCAAATGTAGCAAAAAGTCAGCTATAAGGTAAAAGTAGGAAAACACTTGTTGAAAGCTAAAAGTAACAAACGAGTAGTTTAAGGCTAAAAGTAGCAAAATGTCTGCCAAACAACAGCATGTTAGCTAAAAGTAGCTCAGGAAGAAAAAATACACGAGGAATGATTTTAAAGCAACGTTTCTGAAGGATTTAAGGATTTCTAAAAGAATTTCAATGTTTTGTTTTTAAATAAAGGTAAATATTTTGAAAAGTATAACAGTTAGAAGAACCAAAACTCAAAGTGTTAATCTCCTGAAGGAGTTCTGACACGTAACTTCCTTTATTTACGGTACACCTCTCAGAAGCATGTTCATATTAATTTACTTTGTGATAATATTTTAGTGCTTCGGTGTCAAATCCTGCAGGCAATGCCAGGGAGAAATGGTCTTTTCTCAGGGATGTTTTCTTGTGTAAAAGTCAGAAAGCAGCGCTACACGATGACAGTAAAACGCAGATTAAACAGCCTCCGCACCATCGACAAAAACACGGTCTAAACGAGCTCCACGCACAAAAATCGACGTTACAACAAGGATGTTGTTCGGTGTCACAGCGACAAACTAAAGATGTCAGAATGTAGAGGTTTTACATTAAATAATGCCGTTTTCTTTCACATCAGCAGGTTATTTTTGTTTTTATATGCCTAAAAAAAGGGATTTTTAAAAAACTGGAACTCGTTTGGTTAGCCGTTAGCCGTTAGCCTGGCCTGGATGGAGACTTCTGCCTCTTTGTCCAAACTCGATAATATCGATAATTATGTGACAGAACATCACCTTTAACTTTAGGCACAATAGAAGGGTTTTTAAATGGTTCGGTTCTGTTACTGCGCTTCATGTCAGATCAGTCCGATAAGCGTCAGATGGACCATCTTTCCCTTCCTGGCGGTCTCCGTGGGTCTCGTTTCAGCTTCTCTCTGCCTCTCCGTCATCCTCCCTCCCCTGCCTCTCTTACGTCTCCTGTCAAACTCTGGGGAGGAGCTGAGGAGAGACGGATATATACAATAAAGGAGACCGAAACGCAGAGATCGTGATGTTTATCTTCTTATGAAGAGAGAGGTACACAGTCAGATTGAAAGGATCAATCGCTGACAGCAGTGATGGAAAGTGTAAAAAAAAAACAGTCGTGCAGGAATGGAGAGAGACGAGTGTGTTTAAAAATCAATTACACAGTAAATATGACACGAGTCAGCAACGACGCCCCCAGGGGAACCCAGGAAATATGTTCCTGCCTGCACATCAGTAAATCTGCTCTCCCTACAAATGAATTACTAATTTTATGAACAGGAGAGAGAGAGAGAAAATAAAAACTCCACCCTGTTATGGTGCTGCTTACGTACACAAGCTGGAGCTCCCGTGGGAGAGTATTATTAATTGATGGAGTAAAGGAAGCTTCCTTTTCTGCTGAGGGAGGGGAGCTGGCCCACTTTTACCTCTGATCTTTGGGAGTGTCAGCAGGTCGGCGAGCCAAAGGGAAACACTGACGCTTCGAACCCGGCCTCAGAGATCGACCCGATGAGAGCACGTGAAAATGTAAGAATTAGGGGAGAATCTGTGTTAAACCTTTCATTCATACAAGAAGGTTTCTGCTTTCATCTTTGAGTTCTTGTAGCTGGTTTATCACAAAACATAAAGTTTTCTTCAAAGGAAACTAAGGGTGTATTCACACCAGGAAAGTCCTTTGGTCCGCTTGTTTGGTCCGGACCAAAAGTGGACTTTATTTTTTTCGTTTGGTGCGGTTTGCATTCACATTGTGCTTTTTTGTAAGCGGACTATAATTTATAAACAAAGCCACGTGGGTGACGGTCATTGCTCCCATTGGACAGAAAGACCGGGGCAGTGGTTGGAAATAAAGATGGAAGTCCTGCTTGCTGTATTTGTTATGTGCACATTCGTACAATTACAGCAACATTTTGAAATTCAAGAGCAGCTCGTTCAACGTCGGTTTAATGACGTTTCACTTCTAATTTTGGAACGGCGCCGGCAAATGCGTGCTGCAAAACAGCGCATGCTTTACGTAGTTAGTTCGGTTCAAGTCCGGTCTGTATTCACACCAGAAGCGAATCGCACCAGAGTTCGTTTGGAAGCGGACCGAGACCACCTCAAAAAGCGGGTCTCGGTCCGGTTCTTTGATCCGCACCGGAGTTCGCATGACTGTATTCACACCTGCACAAAAAGTCCGGAACCAACGCTGGAAACGAACTCTGCTTCGATTAAAGCGGACCAAATGTGTCAGGTCTGAATACGACCTAAGTAGAATATCCACATCCATCCATTTTTATCCGTTTATCCGTGGTCGGGTCGCCTTCCTCTCCTTCAGAGACTCTCCAGCTCCTCCTGGAGGATCCCGAGGCCTTCAGAGAGGATCCAGAATCCCTCCAGACAGTTCTGGATCTGATCCGAGGTCTCCTCCCAGCGGGACGTGCCTGTAAAACCTCCACATGGAGGCGTCCTGATCAGATGAGCCACCTCAGCTGACTCCTGTCGATGAGGAGGAGCTCCTCCCCTCATCTCTCACATCTCTGACATTTAGTCCATGATGAGGGTTAGGGTTAGCAGTAAAAGTAGCTAACCTTGTCTTACTTTTGGTTTTTGCCTCTTGTAGCTTTTAGATAGCATTTTGCTACTTTTAGCTAGCTACGAAGGAAGCTCATTTCAGCCGCTTGTGTCCGGCTGGAAATCCACACAATGGTCCAGTTCATCGCCAGCAATGCATTACTGCAGCAACCCTGGATTTAGCAGAGGGTTTAACTGAATGTGGCTCAGCTGGATTATTTTTTACTCTTTTTTTTAAACTTTGAACAGAATCTGGGTACCTGGGGGCTCTAAAAGTGGCCCCAGGTGTGAGCTCCCTCGGCGTGGCCCTGTGACAGACTGGCAACCGGTCCAAGCTGCTGGAGACGGGCCGTAGATGAACACGAAATCAGTTCCTCTCTGCCTTTCAGAGCGTCTGATCTTAATAAGCAAACGTTATATTCATATTTGAGTTCCTTCTGTTCTGGTTAGTGGGATTTTACGAGGCAGTTTCCTGCAGAAACTCGTCCTTGATTCCGTGAGTATTTTTAACGATCGTTTTTTTTTGGATTAGAGCAATAAAGAGACTCCTGTGCAGTGATGAACATCTGCATCACAGAGCTGCAGTCCCGCCTTTTATTTTGAAAAGCCTGCATCTTTTTTTTCACCGTGTGTCGTTTGGGTTCCTGTCTGCAATGTTTTGCCTCATATAGTTTCGGTTCTTTTTCGTTTTAAATTTCTTCTTATAAATGCAAAGCTGCAGTTGTCATTAGAAAACTTGCATCAAACATTGATCGAACAGCAAAGCAACGAAGAGTAAATATAAGCAGGTTTTGAATGTATAAATGTCCCGAGGCTGAAGTTATAGCAGCTAAATCTGCAGAAGTCAAAGACAAATATTACTTTGTCATCATTGATTTGGTCCTGGTTGACACTCTTTTCTCCTTCCCAGATTGTTGCTCCTTTCTGATGTGTGTTATTATTTCGGCGGCTCTGCGTTCCTGCAGCGCGGCTCGTTTGAGTGTCCGTTGGCGCGGCGGTGCAGCGGTATTGGGTTCGGCTCTAATGAAAAGCATTGATCCTCGTTGGGTTACGAGCTGGCTTTAGTGGCCACGTCGAGATGTTAATAAGCCTGGCCTTATTCCGGAGGAGCTTTAATTAGCCTGTTCCAAATGTGCTTACGGGGCGCAGTGTCACTCTGTTGTGGCAACCATTCCTTAGCGTGCACACACACACACACGCACACAGAGCTGCACACACACACACACAAACAGTACAGTCAGTCATTTCATGGTCCACTTAGATGGTGATCAAAACAACATTCTCCATTTATTCAATTAATAGTTTCATTAGCAAATCACGCAGTGTGAATTTAGTAACTTGCGCTGCACGCACACACACACACACACACAGCCACTGCGCTGTAAGTACTTCCTTTCTTTTATTCGCCGTTCCTGTCGTCATATTCTGCTGCTGTTAGAGGTTTGAGACGGTTCTTTTAAACGACCCTAAATATGGGAATCAAACCCTTTTAATTAGGTTTTATGATCGAGAACAACTGCGAGGAAAAAGCGTCAAAGATTCCCGATAGTGGCATCAATCAGATGATGCATCATCCGGACGCTTTGTCCCTGAAACCATTTAGGATTATTCGCCAAAACCGTCTTAATCCAATACTTGCATTAGTTTGCATTTTTAACGACTCAGACTTGCAGATTACAAACTATAAATCCATAAAAGTTCTTTAAGTCAATCCCATCATGTGACTGACACCTCAGTGGCTCTAAGTTACAGTTTTAGCACAGCATCCATCCATCCATTATCCATCCATCATCCATCATCCATCCATCCATCATCCATCATCCATCCATCCATCATCCATCCATCATCCATCCATCATCCATCATCCATCCATCCATCATCCATCCATCATCCATCATCCATCCATCC
>NC_051437.1:27856695-27859526 GCF_001649575.2 Kryptolebias marmoratus
CATCCATCCATCCACCATCCATCCATCCATCCATCCATCCATCCATCCATCCATCCATCCATCCATCCATCCATCCATCCACCATCCATCCATCCACCCATCCATCCATCCATCCATCCATCCATCCTCTTCCTCTTATCCGGGGTCGGGTCTCGGGGGCAGCAGCCTAAGCAGGGAGACCCAGACTTCCCTCTCCCCAGCCACTTGGGTTAGCTCCTCCAGGGGAATCCCAAGGCGTTCCCAGTCCCTTCAGTGTGTCCTGAGTCTTCCTCTGGACCTCCTCCCGGCGGGACGTCACCAGGGAGGCGTCCAGGAGGCATCTGCAAACTAAATCATTAATATTAAAAATAATTACAACATTCGACACACCCCATCCCTGATCTTTGAGCTGGTCCGGTCAAACTCAGCAGATACTTTCTCTTTCAGGAATTCAAACTTTATTCCTCTGAATGAACGCGCTCTGCAGGTTCTAAATGTCGACTCGTCAGACTGGTTTGTCGTCTCTTCGCTCCTGCGTTGCGTCACATAATCAGGCAGCCATCAGACCAACCTGCTCTGTTGGCTGGTTCCTGTCCTGACCCCTCCATGCAGACGAGCTGAACAAAGCAGAAAAACACGCCGCAGACGTTTCATTGACTCGTGGACTTCTTACCTTCCTGCCGTAGTTTCACAGAATCCTGTTTCTGAAAGCTTAAACTTAATTAAAGCTTCAAGTCAAATCATGCTTGAAAGAAAATTCACGTGAGGGGAGAAGTGGGCGGGGCTTAAAGCCTCACATCCCTTGTGCGTGGGGTCTGGTTCCAAAAACACAACATGGCTACTTCCTGTCGGTTCCTGCTGGCTTCGGTTCATGAGAGAGGTCTGATATTAATATATATACAGACAAAAACTTAAATTAAAACAGATCAAACTACATGGATTACACAATTCCTTATAAAAAATAATATTATTTAATATTTAAAATATTCTAAAAGGAAATTAATACAATATGCAACAAATTAACCTGGATCTGCTCGTTTCAAGGCACTTTACCTCCTGAACTAAACCCAAAAAAACTTTTTTTTTTTTTCATTTCATAGCTTGTCAGATTTTTATTTATTTATTTATTTTATCCTCTTGACTTTGAACGCCTTTCCTTTAATTTCGTCCGTGCAGATTGTTTTATGCACACGTCATCTCTGGGACTGTCATAAATCTGGTGCTCTCACGTTTTCAGCAGCTTTTGCTTTGAACAATTGTTGTAGACGCCTCCGCCGCCGTCCCCGCTGGGAAACGACAGAAACCCGCTGACGCTACCAGAATCCCCGTTTTCCATCAAAACGCCCTGGAATTTGATCCGGCGGGCAGCATCTGTTAGAGAGACCGTGGGATGGAAATCCTGAAGTCGCTGCTGCGGTTTACGCATTTTATCTTTTCTATCATTGTTATTTACTTGATTAAATTAAATTCATTCATAAATGACAGCTTCCAGGACACAGACACTCAAAATATAAGTAATTTAACAGATTTATAGCAGCTTTGCTTGTTTTTTAGGAATCTACATCTACACGTGGGGCAAACCCACATTAAAGATGGCCTCCAAAGCCAGCAGGACTTAGGCGGCGCGCGATACGCATTCCTTCGAGGAATGCTCAGCCTTTGATTTAGCTTCGGTTTTTCTGAATCGTATTTTTTCGTGTTCATCCGTAATGTGGGAATCCTCCGGTTGAAGGTGTCCGAGGACGGCGAGCTGGAGGCGGAGGGTCGTTAGGACGGAGTCCGTCCAGGCGTTCGGTCTGTCCGTCTCTCTTCTTATAATGAGCTGAACTCCCAGCAGTTGAAAACAGCTTTGGACAGCAAACACGAAGAGCTCGGGGCTCGCCGAAAATCCGACGAGGCGTTTATTAATAGATGGGGGGAGTCTGTCTGCATCAACTGCTTACTCCTCCTGAAGGTTTGCGGCCATAACGTAAAGACGCGATTACACAAAATGATGTTTTTGTGACCGCGCTTGCTTCGGCTCTCCGCCTCTCACACACCGACGAGCCTTGGAGGCCCACTTAGTGGCTGTGCGGATTTGATGAGAAGGGCCTTTTGCTTTATTTAGTGAAGTGCTGCCTAATATGATTACGGTCAGCATGCTTTCTGTTTTCTCTCACATTAGAGAACACACTGGGAGCTATTACAGAGTCCCCTGATGACCCGCTCTTTTCCTAAAGAGGAAGAAACAGAAGACACCTTGGGAAAAAAAGGAAAACAACCTCACACTGGAATTGAAATATCGCCAGCGCTCGACTCTGCGGACGCTGAGCGGAACGGCTCCAAGAGGATGCTGATACACTTGATCTCTTCGCGCATAACTAATAGTCGGGTCTGCGCTCGGGCATAACTGATCATCTGTCATTGTCCCGCAGAGGTCACAGTTAATGGGATATTGGCAGACAGCAGCCTTGATGTCCATGCCCAATGAGGAGGGAGCATTATGCATTAGAAAGGCGCCACAGAGCTGGTGGGTGGGGGATTCGGCGTCTCACGGTGCACCCCGGAGCTCACTTCACACGCTGTAGTGTCAAATCATACAGGATGGTTTAATAAGCACCCCGACACTCTCGGCATGTTACCTCTCAACCAGGACCGTAGCTCCCACTGAGGACACCAAGGTCCGGACCTCAGTGTATATCTGCTGTGTAGATTATAAAAACATGAATCCAAACAAGGCTTTTGAACAGCGTGGTTCTCTGCGTAGCTCCACCAGTTCCCTGTAGGAGGCGCTGCAACTGTGTGCAGCTGCAGCCAAACTCAATGTCTACGAAGAAGAGCGCAGCTTTGCTACCTTACTGCTAAAATAAAGA
>NC_051437.1:27860056-27869521 GCF_001649575.2 Kryptolebias marmoratus
TCATGTCATTTCAGTGAGTCATCATGGTTGTGCCCTGAGTCCTCTGTTGCTTCAGATGAGGCTGATCCCCATGGATTTACAAACACACACAAATACATGTCATATACACATTCAAGTCACTTGTTTTAAATAAATGCTTCTATTTTAATTAATTTTCATTGTAACTGATGTGCAGGGGGATGATGAGTGGTTGACCTCTGGATTTTTTAGTCTGGCTACGGCCCTGATCTCCGCTGCTTTGTTTTAGCGACGCTCTTTCCTCCTGTTCCGATGTCGTCCTGCGGATTCAGATCTGGTGGGTTCCGACCCCCCCCCCCTCCATCCTGAAGTCCTCGGAGCTCATGCATGTTCATCAGTATGAGATGGCTCGTGCTTTTTTTGTCGCGGTGCATTATCCTATTGGACGCGGCCATTAGAAGATGGTAAACGGCAACAGTAAAGAGATGTTACGTGGTCAGCAACAACGAACACTGAGATATACCGCGCCGCTTTCGTGCCGTGATTGATCGGTATTAACGGGCTGAAGTCGTGCCAAAGAACATTCGAGCCCGCCGTTACAGCAGCAGCGGCGGGCTGCGTCGTTGACACAAATCAGGTGGGGTCGAAAGGTTCCCGCTGTTAACACGGAACCCTGAGCCTCAGCAGAAACACAGATTTATCAATCCGGCCTGCATTAAAAGCCTGCGTGTCACACGTTGATGTTTTTCTGCACAAAGTGCTGTTTTGGAGGATTAAACTCTGGAGTCTGGTGTCTTTTGGTTTGGGTTTATTGTAGTCCTGTCTCTTGTCTGCCTGCCACGCCCATCCACACCTGCCCCAAGCCTTGCAATCATCTCACCTGTACCCACTTCCTCTAATCGCCTCCTGCCTTTAAAACCGGGTCCTCTCCTCCTCTCACTCTCTGGTCTGTCGGTCTGTTCTCCCTGATGTTCTGGTTCTGCTCGGTTCCTGCCCGTTCAGTTTTTGTTTAGTTTCCTTCCTGCTGCCACGTCAGCGTTTTGTTTTATTTTAATGAATTAGTTTATTATCAAACAAGTCCTTCTCCACCAATCATGACAAATTCGCTCGTTTAGAAACCCTCAAAGCAGCAACACTGATGGTTGAAGAAACTGAGATCAAACTTCTCCTCCAGTCGGACCTTAAATACTCATAATTAAAGAAAAATTTAATAATAAAGCTCTTTTTCATTTTTGTCGCCCCAAAACGAGGCGATGACGGCTTTTCTTTGCTTGTTTGTCTGTCTGTTAGCGAAATATTTCACGAACCGCTGCACGGATTTTATTTAAACTCGCAGAAAATCACAGGATGAAACGTCAACAGCTGATGAACCAATGGAGTCAAACCAATTAAAAATGGCCGCCACAGCCAAGTGATATTATAAACACAAAACTGTCTGTAACTCTGTTAATTTTATACGTATTGAGCTGAAACTTGGCGTGGTGGTAGCTGAGACTGATCCCCAGGATATGCTCTGAGTGCTAAGATCTGTTGGGTTTTTTTAAAACCTTTGGGATCAGCTCTGTCTGTCTGTTAGCAAAATATCTCAAGAACCACTGGATGGATTTTAATTAAACTTTCAGGAAGGAATCTCTGGACGTAGATCTGCAACTGATTGAACTCTGGAGTCATTCCAGATCAAGATGGAGGTCTCAGTTAATTTGACTGAGTTAAACTTTGTGGTGGTAGTAGCTGAGGCTGACCCCCAACAGATACTCTGAGCTCATGCAATATAAGAGTTTTAGACCTCTAATATAAAAGATGATTGTAATGCTGGGGCATGGTTGTGGATTTTGCTCTTTACATTAAAAGAAATGCTTTAAAAAAGCTGCTTTTTTGCAGAAGCGCTGATTTTAAGGATTTCCTCCCACAGGACGACTCTGACTCGGTTTAAACTCGCTGCCGGACTGCTGTGACAGTAAATCTGCAGAGATGTTGGAGTCCGGAGGAGCTCCGGGGACTTGACTGCAGTCTCTCAGGCTGCAGACGCAGTGCAGAAACCAGCCCCTGCTGCTGATGAGCATGTTTATACTGCCCCCGTGTGGTGGCTCTCAACACTGCACCTCCAAACATGCTGACAGGGAAGGAAACTTTCATTTAAATCCAGGTTTTTAGGCTTTAAATGTAAGGAAATCTCTAACTAGGCAATGCAGGTTTTTACTTAATGTTTACTAAAGCAAACAGATGTACAAAATGCTTTAAGAGACAACAATTTCACAACCTATAACAAGAACTGGTTGGAGATTAAAGTGAATCACTTTTTTTGTTTTGATGAAAACTGACTCCTGGTTCTGGTTGACTTTAAATCAAGTCAAATTTATTTATCTTCTTTTCAGCAACAAGGCGATACAAAGTGCTTTACAACACGTGAACACAAAAAATACACAGTCAAAACATCTTAGATTTCTAAATAAAATCATGAAACTAAACATCTATCTAAAACTTTAGCTAAGTTAGTCAAAACACACGATAATATCTAAAATATGAGCTGGGAGAATCTAAACGAAATCTAATATAAAGGTAAAAGAATCAAACTCAGACTTTATTTGTGGAGCACTTTTCCGACAATAATAGAGTTTCGTAAAGTGTTTAACGGACGGACAAAACAGAAAAAATAAAACTGATAAAACAGATTTCAGAAAAGGTAAAACAGCGATAATTTATGGTTTAATGAGGTGAAGTGAGGCTGAAGACCTTTAATCATTGAAAACTTCTGGGTTTTTTTCTGCTTTAAGGACACTTTTCTGCAGCTGAATTTAGAGTTTTGGATGTTCAGCTGATAAGAGAAACACCTGAGCTGCAGGTGAGGAGAGACAGGCCTCACTGTTTCAGGTTCAGGAGTTGAATTTAAACATCGTGTTTTAAATCGAACATTCAGGGAGTTCAAGCAGGTTCAATCAGCGCTGAAAAATCTGATTTTATTGAACGCCACACGTGTATGTGTGTACGCTCGAACCTTACCTGCCTTAGTTCAGTTTGTGTCGATTTTCAACAGAGGCCAAGTGGTTCACGTGTGTGTGTGTGTGTGTGTGTGTGTGTGTGTGTGTGTGTGTGTGTCACTCTATCTCAAGGTCAGTCAGGCTATTGCAATCATTTCCCACTTCACTATCAGCTCCATTTGTTTGTTTCTGTTGGAGCATCTGTGTGTGTGGGTGTGTGTGTGTGTGTGTGTGTGCAGTCTTTGCATGACTGAACGCACATGCATGACTTTAAATGTTGCTGCTGGTTGTGAGGCTGTCCTGTGTGGAGAAAACAAACTGCTTGAAGGTAAAAACATGAGAAAGTCAATTAAAGCCGTGAATCAAAGGTTAACATTTTATTCACTGAACGTGTTTCATTTAATCAGGGTTTAACAAATCAACTCTCCAGCTGTGATGGTCGAATTAAAGGATCTGTTTGTCGTGTAAAGCTGCATTATGTTGTGTTTTTTGCAGCTGGAAAGCTGTTAATTGTATTTATGAGTTGTCTTGTGGGAATATTGAAGTTTCTTTTTAAAAGCAACATAATCCAGAGCACCTAATGAACCGATTTTTATCACAGAGAGGTCGATGTTTTCAAACCGGAGGAACCGTTTCATCCACAGGATGCTGAAATAAACTGCTTTGACGGCGGGTCTGACACATCTGTCACATTCCTCTTATATTGTTCATGTGCTGCTACTGCTCATACCTTTTACCTTATCTTTTTTTATGTTTATTTTTTTTCTGTTTTATATTTTTAAATTTATATTGGATGTAAGCTGGGACCGTGGTTCACAATTTCATTCCACCTCATGTACCACATGTGATGCGAATGACAATAAAGTCTCCTTGAATCCTTGAATCCTTGAATCCTTGAATCTGTCAAACCGTACGGTGGTTCCTCCAGCCTAAAAGCGAACAAAGTAGGCTTTATAGACACGAAAAAAAGAGGCAAACATTACAAAATTATTAACATTTTCCAATGAAGACCAGAAACACGGAGAGTGGGCTGAACCCACAGAGAAGTCTGGGGTTTAATGGATCATTACGGTGTTTCAGAGTTTTCTTCTGCCGGTGCTAATTAAAAACCTGAAGACGTATCTCCAGTCCCGGCTTCGCTCCGCCGGTTTCCTGTCCTTTTCCAGGGTGGATTTTCAGATTTCACTGCCTGCTTTTTTGCAGTTTGACGTTGGCTCGTCTCGTCTCTTCGATGTTCCAAAGGTCCAAACTAAAACGTGAAGGTGATCGGGGGTTTTTAGGTCGCTGCTCCTCTTAATATACAAACAAAAACTGTTAAAACCGTCTTCATTCCTTGACTTCTGATTCAAGCATCACACAAGATCCGGCAGAGCTGATGGGTTTTTTTTTTATTGTGTTTGTATATTTTACTGCTTTTAATTGGTTTTAACTTCTGTGTGCCTGAATTGTGAAGCACTTGGATCAGCTTTTATTATTCTTAATGAGCCAAACATCAGCTGCTTCAGTTGACTCCAGCAGTTAAAGGCAAAGCCCTCAGAGTACGTGTTGAGGATGATGCTCAGCTACTTCCACGTTAAATTTCAGCTTAATATCTGTAACTTTGACAGAGTTCTGTGATGTTTTTAAACTGGGTTGACTCCATGAGTGAATCAGATGCAGCGACGCAGCCGATCAGCACTTTTTTAAAAAAGTTTCCTGGAAACTCGGTCAACTGTTTCGTCAGATATTTTTGCACGACAGTCGCCGGCCCTCCGCCTTTCAGGAAACAAAAAAGTCGGAGCTGACACTCAGAACGGCCCTTTTCCCAGTAGGTTACCGAAGGGAGGCGAAGAGGCCGAGGTGAAGTGCCGACCCGGACGTTCCAGCAGGCAGAGAGAGACGAAGAAATGTGTGGAGTCACATTTACTCAAGATAAGATTGAAGCCGGCCGGACGTGAGAGGCTGCCTCTGTTTGTCTGCAGGTGTGGATCGATCTCCTCTCAGGTTTTAACCCGTTAGGAGCTGCTGAAGATTTCGTTTGCTCCTCCTCCACTCATACTGGATCTGTTGTTGTTGCTATAACGATGAATCTCTAAATAAATACGAGTCAAAAGCCTCATGGATGGATGGATGGATGAAAAGCCTCTTTATTTCCCCTGACACGGCGCCACGTTGCTTTACTGGATTTGATGATTGAAAGCCTAAGAAACGAGACGTGCTGGCAGTTAGCAGCTTATTCAGAAGCATGTGGAAGAACCATACACAGCCACAACAGCGCGGTCATGTTGGTTCATTCGGCCCAAGATGGTCCCACAGGTGTTCAGGTCTGCAGGCAGGTCCTTCCTTCGTCTCCACACCTGGTCGTCTCTAAAGAAACACCGCTCTGTCATCTTGCAGGACGGCGTTCGGTCCCAGACTGCGAAGTTATGAGATTATCACCAACTACAGAATCTCTCTGCATTCGGATCGTCTTATTTGTGACTCAAAACAACAAAGTTTGATCAAAGTGACCAAAAAAATGAGAAAATTTCAACATTTTAAAGCTTTTTCTGCTCTAGATATTTGTAAACAAGCAGATATTTTAATGTTTAAAACATTTATTTACATTTTGCCTCTGACTTTGCAGTAAAACAATAAAACGCTGAACCGAATGTTTACATAATAAAAGTTATCTGATCAAACTGTTGGACTAATGGACTCTGATGTGAAGTCCATCCAAGACATTTATTGTTTCCTTCAGTTGACAAGTGATCCGTATAAATTCACACCTTCCCTGATTACAGACCAACCAATCAAATCCTCTAACGAGGTTTAATTTTTATTGGTTTAATTGGGTCAAAATGTCCCTCTGGGAGCAGAATGTCCCCCCTCCTCTGACACTCAGACGTGCTGTCTTCCTTCACGCCGTCACTCGGCAGTAAACACGTCTGATGATACGGCGAGGTGAGCGATCTCTGTCTTCGGCTCGTCTCCGGTGACCCCCGTTTGAGCTGCTCGGCCTCCGGGGGAGGACCAAACCCGCCGCGGGGAAGCAGGGATCCTCCCGGTGTTCGCCGGCAGCTGGGCGACAGCTGGCCGCGAGGCTCCGTGTTGTGGGACCGAGCTGTGGGTAAATGATGTGTGGAAATTGGCCTTTTATGGGACTGTGTAAGATGGGCGGGGGGATGTTTCACACCCTATTTAACTCTTCGTCTTTATTTGGATAAAAAAAAAGGTTCAATCTGCAGGAGATTAGGTGGAGTAATGACAAGTAATGATTCATTTGGTGCCGAAACGAAGAGGCTGAATAAGAACCGGAGATAATCAACGTGTTTGGAAGAGCTGGGGAAAAGGATCTGAAAGAGTGTGCAGATTACAGATTATCTCTCATCCAGAACATGATAATACCAGCAAATTAAATAAAAACAGGCTGTTTTTGGAGATGCTTCTCATACATTTTAGTCACTTCCTGCCGTGTTGGGTTTGGATCCTGGTCCTGGAGGGCCACCATCCTGCAGGTTTTCCTTGTTTCTCTGCTCCAACACACCTGATTCAGAGGTTAAATCACCTCTTCATGTTCTGCAGAAGCCTGTTAATCACCCATTGATTCAGATCAGGTGTGTTGGAGCAGAGGAACAAGGAAAACCTGCAGGATGGTGGCCCTCGAGGACCAGGATTGGAGACCCCTAGAGTAAAGTTTTCTTTAAAGATATTCTGTTTGGTGGTCGGGGGGGTAAATATCCATCCATCCATCTTCTTCCTCTTATCCGGGGTCGGGTCTCGGGGGCAGCAGCCTAAGCAGGAAGACCCAGACTTCCCTCTCCCCAGCCACTTGGGCCAGCTCCTCCGGGGGAATCCCGAGACGTTCCCAGTCCCTCCAGCGTGTCCTGGGTCTTCCTCTGGGCCTCTTCCCGGCGGGACTTCACCAGGGAGGCGTCCTCACCAGATGCCCGAGCCACCTCAGCTGGCTCCTCTCGACGTGGAGGAGCAGCGGCTCTACTCTGAGTCCCTCCCGGATGACCGAGCTTCTCACCCGATCTCTAAGGGAGAGCCCAGACACCCTGCGGAGGAAACTCATTTCAGCCGCTTGTATTCGTGATCTCGTTCTTTCGGTCACTACCCAAAGCTCGTGACCATAGATGAGGGTAGGAACGTAGATTGACCGGTAAATCGAGAGCTTCGCCTTTTGGCTCAGCTCTCTCTTCACCACGACAGACCGGTACAGCGCCCGCTTCACTGCAGACGCTGCACCAATCCGCCTGTCCATCTCCCGCTCCATTTTTCCCTCATTCATGATGCTTAAACTCCTCCCACTTGGGGCAGGACATCCTCCCCGACCCAGAGAAGGCACTCTACCCTTTTCCAGCTCGGATTTGGAGGCACTGATCCTCATCCCGGCTGCTTCAGTTGAGGGTAAATATTCCTCCATAATCTCGACTTTGAACTGGATTATCTGGAGAAGAGCTCCTGTTCGAGGAGATGAGTTTAAATGAAACTTTCGGGAAGAAATCGCTGGATGTATGTCTACGACAGATTATCTTTCGGAGTCGACTCAATTCAGGATGGCTGCCGCAGCCAATCACAAAAATGGGTTAATAACTCAGTCAGTTCTGCAGTGGCAGACAGTCAAAGTTGAATTCAAGCATTAGATCGACGATACTTTACGTGTTCAATGAGGAGTAGGATCATTTTACAAAGAAGCGTCTGATTGAAAGATATTTCTTGGTTCTGGTTTTGAGTTTAAATGTTTTTCTGCTCAGCAGCAGCGGCGGCGGGGGGGGGGCGGTCCTGATAGGACCTGACAGGCTGAAATGAAACACACAGATACGGACGTGGCAGACAGGCAGACAGGAGCCAGTCTCTTCTGGGCACTGGAGATTAGCCTGACTCCTACTTCACATTCCCCAGTGAGCCGAGCTCCGCGGGCCGCCGGGCCTCCAAACACCCCCCCACCCCCCCCCCCCGCCTGTATCTGCTCCCAGTTTCTGAGCTCGCTTTGTTGGGATGATCTGACTGCAAAAAAGTGGCCGAAAACGATGATTTGTTTAAAACAATTCAGCTGAACGAGGAGTTTACATGAAGGTCTGATCAGCCGACAGCAGCAGGTTCTGCAAGCGTCCAAGAATTTAAAAACTGATGCAGGAAATCCTGATTTTCTTTTCTTTGATGCAAATGAAAGATTTTAAATTCCCACATTGTCTGATAAGACTTGATGATATTCTTAAATAATCTGTCGCTCTGCAACTTTTCATTTTGCCCTAAAACTGTGAGTTGATGCTGGTTTGTCGAGGTAAGGTCGGTTAACATATATTATATTTCCATCCGTCCATCTTCCACCTCTTCTTCGTGGTCCAGGAGGGAAACCCAGACCTCCCTCTCCTCAGAGACTCTGCAGCTCCTCCTGGAGGATCCAGAACCCCTTCAGAGAGTTCTGGGTCTCCTCCCAGTGGGACATGCCTGTAAAACCTCCACATGGAGGCGCCCAGGAAGCATCCTGATCAGATAAACCACCTCAGCTGATTCCTGTCGATGAGGAGGAGCAGCGGCTCTACTCCCAGCTCCTCCTGGAGGATCCTGAGGCCTTCAGAGAGGATCCAGAATCCTTTCAGAGAGTTCTGGGTCCTCCCAGCAGGACATGCCTGTAAAACCTCCACAAGGAGGCATCCTGATCAGATGAACCACCTCAGCTGACTCCTGTCGATGAGGAGGAGCAGCGTCTCTATTCCCAGCTCCTCCTGGAGGATCCCAAGGCCTTCAGAGAGTTCTGGGTCTGATCCGAGGTCTGCTTTTAGTGGGACATGACTGTAAAACCTAAATAAGGAGGCGATCAGATCAGATGAACCACCTCAGCTGCCTCCTGTCGATGAGGAGGAGCAGCGACTCTACTCCCAGCTCCTCACCTCC
Source organism: Kryptolebias marmoratus (assembly GCF_001649575.2). NCBI lineage: Eukaryota > Metazoa > Chordata > Actinopteri > Cyprinodontiformes > Rivulidae > Kryptolebias > Kryptolebias marmoratus. The sequence continues at coordinate 27,868,855 of NC_051437.1, forward strand.
TCATCTCTCAGGCTGGCATTTAGTGCACGATGATGAGGTTAGCAGTAAAAGTAGCCAACCTTGTCCTGCTTCTGGTTTTTTTATATATAGCATTCAGCTACTTTTAGCTAGCTAGTCTTTCACCCTTTTTTTTGGGCTTCTTTAAGATGGATTATCTCAGTTTCAGCTTCTTTAGCAAATTTCAGCAGCGACTCGGCGCTCAGCGTGCAGTTTTTCTAGTTTATTTAGAAATAAAACCCACAGCATCGGGACGTTAAGAGGCGCCACGCGTCCATACGAACTTCCCAGGAAGGTTCGTTGTTGTCGTTCACAAGAAGTCCGAGCAAGACCTCCTCCTGGATTCATCGGAGCTTTAAAACAACTTTTAAAGCAGGGGTGTCAAACCCAGTGATGTAAGGGGGCCAAAATTAAATATTAGATATACAAGGGCCAATCACAATCAATATTTATTAAAAATTACTTATATTAACCTTAGTTTTAGATGTATTATGTCAAATCATTCATATAGAAACATCAATGACCTTTTCCCAGTTACAGATTACACAGAATTTAGAGCAAACAGACTTTAATGAACACAGACAAATAGATCAAACTTCAAAAAGCTCATCATTAGCAGTCATTTCTTACGCCTCACTCAGCTTTTAAATGAATTCTTTAACATTAAAAC
>NC_051437.1:27869529-27879496 GCF_001649575.2 Kryptolebias marmoratus
CATAACAAATGATTTTTTTTCTTGTTTTGGATTGTCTGTTGGTTTTCTGTTTCCTTGTCATCATTCACCTCCCCAGTAGTTTTCCATTCATGCCTGCCACGCCCACCTCACCTGCTCCTCGTTTAGTCCACAGCTGCACCCCATAATCATTTTCCCTCTGTCTTTAAAACCGGTCTCTGTTTTGTCACTTGTCACTGGGTCATTCCGTTTTGTCTACTTGTGTCTTGCTCCTTGCCATGCCCTGTCTCTCGTTTTTGGATTTTGTCTTTGTTAGTTTTGCTGCCACGTCAGCCCTTTTGTTTTGACTGTTTTCTTTAGTTAATAAATTAGTTTCATTATCATCCGCTATGAGTCTGCGTTCTGGGTTCACCTCTGTCTCCACACCTTATGACAATATTGTTGTTTTCTAAGTCACTGTCAGAGAAAACTTCAGTTTTTTAGGCAAAATAAGAATCAGAGACTCGATCTGAACCAGACTAGAGGACCGGATGAAACGTTACAGAGGGCCGGATCTGGCCCGCGGGCCTTGAGTTTGACATGTATGTTTTAAAGGGTCTGAAAGCTGCAGCTTGCATCACGTTTTACTGCACAAAATATCCTGCAAAAATCGCTGATGCTTGTCTTAAGATTTTCAACAAAAAGTCTGAAATTATGCTGAGATTTTAAAAAGATTCTGATAATTGTCGTGCTGTTTAGATCCTGAGCATTTCACACACAAAACATAATCGTTGTTTTCCTCCCCCCACACACACACTGTCAATAAAACCATCTTTCCCAGCTGGTCGTTATGGTCTGGAGGTAAGTTTGGGTTGATAACGTGACGAAGGATGCCTGGAAAGATCTTATCTGGATCACAGCTTCAATTTGCTCCGTTGACAAGAAATTACTGGAGAGGAAAAAAAAAAGAAAAAAGCTTTGAAACACACACGAATGTACAAATTTCCTCCGTGCTCTCATCGACAATAAATACCTTTGGGGAATTCTTCACTTATCTCGCAGCCTTGTGTGTGTAAATTGAAGATAGAGGCCGAAATTCCATCCCGGTCTGAAAGAATGCCGCCGTAAAAAGGACGGTGGCGTCGCGTTCGAGGGGTGATCAAAGTTAAAGAGCACTTCCATCCGCTCCCCGGAGGATCCAGCAGAAACTGACATAAACAGCAGATACCACCGGGCCGAGCAGAACCACCTCATCCGTAAGGACGCCGTCAGGACGCCTCTGCTGCGCAGGTCGTTAAAGTGGAAAATAACTTTTCATAAACCCCCTGTGATCCAGATTAATCCAAAAGTTTGTTTTTTGTTTGTGCAGGACAAATGTTGGAGAACAAATCTGGGGAAATTCAACCAGGAGGAACAAAATTAACTCGATGAATTCATTTTAAGAAGCCGACAAAGTCAGCTTCTTTGTGTGTGTTTGGTTTTTTTTACCTTTTCTTGTAAAAAGGGTCTCCAACCTGCGGCTCCGGGGCCACATGCGTCTCTTTTTATATATAAAACATGGAAATGAGTCGTATTTATAATCAGAACCACAACAGAAAGGGTTGTTTCCTGTCCAGTTTGATGCAGTATCTGAATAAAATGTCTGTCAGCTGCTTCCTGCTTCCTCTGAAAACTTTACATTTTATCATATTTCAGGCCGTAGCTCACATTACACAACACTCGAAATAAAGAGTTGTCACATTATTCTGATAACGAGAATTAGAAGTCAAGATTTGGCTTTATTACAGTAAAAAAATATCCAACAAACTGGCCTAATTATAATATATTTTGATAATTTATTAGGATCTCAAACAGAGGGCTGATATAACATTTTATTGTATTAGTTTTAACTTCAAGGTGCAACAAACTGCAGATTTTTATTAATATTTTAAAAATTAAGTTTCTTTTTCTGTATTTCAAGCAGGTTTTGTCGGTTTGGACGATGTTTATTTTATAAGATTAGATACAGAAATGTTTTGTTTTGGGTTTTCTTTTGTTATAAATGCTGCTTTAAGGCGACCGAAGTCAAAGAAATGTCCCCATAAGGATAGGAATCCTAACTTCTTCTTCTTCTCCAGCTGTTCCCTCCTTCATCTAACTCTGTCCTCTGCGTCCTCCGTCCTCCGTCCATGTCCTCTCTAACTGCATCCAGATGCGGTGGCAGATGGGTGGTGGTAGCTGAGAGTGATCCTCAGCTTCTTTATTAACTTCTAGGCGACGACAGAGTTCACATTTCTCAAGCTTTCCTGGTTTCGGCTGAAACGACTCCTGATGGCGGCGAATCGTCCTTCTTGTTGTCTTCAAACACAAAGAAGGACTCGAGGAGCGGCTCAGCTCAGATCTATGAGCCGAGACGATGTCCACATCGGGACAGAGTCTACCAACAAGAAGACTGTCCCCGGGGCGGTTTGGTTGTCAAACATTTGTTTCGACACACACAGACGTCCTCAGTGAGTTGTTAAAGGAGCTAAAATCCTTTTCACGAGAGGCCAAGACTGAAATGATTATCTTTGGACCTAAAGAGGAACGATGAAGAGTCGGCGCGCAGCTAAAAACTGGTGATCAGGCCCGAAACCTGGCTGCAGTAATGGACTCAGACCATAAAAACAGTTACAAAGTCGGCTTTCTACCACCTGAAGAACATCTCCAGAATTAAAGGACTAATGTCACAACAAGACCGGGAGAAAATGATGCACGCGTTCATCTTTAGTCGTCTCGATTTCTGCAACAGTGTCTTCACAGGTCTGCCAAAAAAACTCAATCAGACAGCTGCAGCAGCTGCTCGTGTTCTCACTAAGACCAGAAAAATGGAGCACATCACCCGGTTTTAAAGTCCCTACACTGGCTCCCTGTAGCTCAGAGAATAGACTTTAAAATACTTCTTTTAGTTTATAAATCACTGAACAGATTAAAGACTTATTATCGTCGTATCAACCCTCCAGAACACTCAGGTCTTCTGGTTCTGGTCTACTTTGTGTCCCCAGAACCAGAACCAAACATGGAGAAGCAGCTTTCAGTTTCTATGCACCATCAATCTGGAACAAACTGCAAAAAACAGCCAAAACACTAAATTTCTTTATATCAAGGCTGAAAACTCACCTGTTCAGAGCTGCCTTTGATTAGTAGTCTGCAAACAAATTCAGGTAAAAGCTGCTCTGAACAAAATATTAAAACATTAGTGTTTTTTTTTTTTTTTTTGATGATTGTAATGTAATCCTACTGATGTTTTTATGATGTGAAGCACTTTGAATGCCTTGCTGCTTATTTACTAAAGTTAAAAATCTGATTCTGTTCGAGGGGAAGAAATAAATCTCTCGTTCAGTCTGATGGAAGCTCGAACCGTCGGTATAAACTCTGAGGTTACTGACATCCGGCGTTCTTCAGAATGTGTAAAATCACATCAACAGGCTGAGAAACAAGACGGCAGCTGGAGGAAAACTGAAACAAAACGAGGAGTCTGGAACTAAATTAGCAGATTTATTAGTTCTGGACTGAAACAAAAACAGGTTGAGGTCTGAACAGAAGGAAACAAAGAGGAGACGATGGTTTAATTACAAATAAACGTCAGAAATTAAAGAGTTTAAATGGTATAAAAGCAGCTGATGGGTTTTTAAATCACCTAAACGTCAAAGATTATGATTAAAATGATTAAAATCCCTCCGAGCTGCAGGACAGAACAGCTTTCTGATTTTTACAACAAATTTATAATAAATAAAACATCAAATTAAACTTAAAATAAATGACTGTTGCAGCTGAAAGGCATTTAAGATGTTTCTAATATTAATTAATCTTTTTCAAATATGTTCAGACTTCATCCCACATTTTATAACAAAATACAAAATTTACATTTTAAAACTTTAAATCCTTTATTTTTCCTGTTAAAGAGACAGAATCAGAGGAAACGGAAACTTTTCTGCTGCTCAGATTGGAAAAACAGAAAATATAAATAAATGTGTTAATTTTAAACGTTTGACTTCAGTTTTTAAATTTTATTTATTACAAACGAAATGATCTGAACTAAAACTGGTTTGTAAAGGTTTAAACAGATTTACTAATAATAATAATAATGGTTGTGTTATAGCAGCGTTTTCTGGATAAAATTAAATTTCAAATTTTTTTCAATTTCTGTTTAATTTCTGAATCATAATGAGGCCGAACATTTTTCTAAAATAACCATAAATAATAAAGATTAAATCCAAAGTGTACTTTTAGCTCCTGATCTGTCTCTGTCGCCATGTTTTTGTTTCAGTTTCAGCTTCTCCTGCTCCCCTGAGGAAGAACCGGGTTTTGAACCCGTTTATCTCCTCCTAGAAGCAGCAGAACCACTTTTACTTTTAACTTCCAAAATCTCACATTTCAGACTAAAAATAAAGATTTTGAGTTTTTTTTTAATTTATTTATTTATCTTCGATCGATTAAATGTCTGTAGAACAAAAAAAACAGTTTTTTATTATTATAATTATTATTTCTCCTTATATCCTGAATAAATGATGCAGTTCCTCCCCTCGGAGCAGAACCTGCAAAACCTTTTTTCTTTAAAGAAAGTCCAATAAAAAAGTTAGATCCAGGTTCGGCTCCTGCTGCAGACCTCCGGGGTCCTCCCTCCTCCCTCCCCCCCGCACCTTGGCCTCCCTCGGAGCGGGCCTCGCCGCGTCACGTGACCCCCTCCCGTACAAATCTCGCCGTCGGGCCGCGGATCGCAGCATATCAGTTCCCATCAGCGGCCCGGAGCCTTCAGGAACCCGGAGAGGGACAGAGAGACGCTGCCGAGATCCAGGAGGAGGAAGAGGAGGAGGAGGAGGAGGAAGAGGAGGAATCCGGGGCTCCAGCTCCAATCTTTGCGCGCAGCTTTTACGCACCGAGCCGTTTGGAGAGACCTCCTCCGCGCGCGCCATCCTGGGTTCTGTCCAGGTGCCGGACCTCTGAGGGACCCGGACCTCTGAGGGACCCGGACCTTTCTCATCCTTATCTGGTGAGATAAAAACAGAAAGAAACGACTGGGAGGCAGCTGGAGGCGATCTGAGTTCTCGGCTCGTGCCAGGTGAAACCTCACTTCCGTTCTGTGGAATAACTTATTTACTGAAAATGTGGAAACGTGTTTGTAAAATATTTCTATTTTTTCCCCCCCATCAGGGCCGGAACCAGCAGCTTCTTACAGGACGGATCCAAACTCCGACACTCCGAGAAAACTGAAGTTTTTTTTGTTTGTTTTCCTGAAAGGATCAAAAAAATAAAATGTACCAAAGCCTGAGCCTGTCCTCCAACCAGCCCCCCTACCCTCACGACTCAGGGAACTACATCCACCCCCCGGCCAGCTCCCCGGTGTACGTCCCCTCCAGCAGGGTCCCCGCCATGCTGCCCTACCTGCAGACCTGCGAGCCCCCCCACCAGAGCCACGGCTGGAGCCAGGACGGCAGCCCCCACCCCGCGCACGGCTTCTCCTACCCGCACAGCCCGCCCGTCGGCACCGGAACCGGCACCGGGCGGGACGGGTCCTTCCAGAGCCCGCTGGTGCGCGCGGACCAGTACGGGGACGCCCTGGTGCGCTCCGTGGGGGGGTCGTACTCCGGCCCGTACGCCTACATGAGCTCGGAGATGGTGACGTCCTCCTGGACCCCCGGACCCTTTGACAGCGGGGTGATCAGCCTCCAGAACCGGCAGGGGGTTCTGTCCGGCAGGAGGTCCAGTTTGGGTAAGTCCCCCAAACCAACTTTTCATTTAAACTGCGACACAAAATAAAGAAAACATGAAGTAAAATAAAGAAATCAGCAGAAAACTCAAATAAAAACTCAACATTTTGGAGCAGAAGATTTAAACAAAACATAAAATATTCATTCAGAATAAAACATGATTTAATTTCTGCTGACTTGGTTTTAAAGCAGCTCAGAAAATAAAAAAACAAACATTAAAAGGAATAAAATTAGTTTTGGCATCACGTTGATTAAATTAATGAGCTCATTTACTTTTTAAACAGAATAAAAAAAACAAATTAAACACAATAATCCATTTTTTAATTTTAAATTAATTTCAGATAATTTTTTTCTCTTAAACTCTGATCCAATAAAGAGGGAAATCAGAAGCTTTAAGCTTCAAATTAGATTTAAAATAAAATTGTTTATTTTAATTCCAAATCTGAATCCCTTCAGACTCTTTAGTCTCAGAAATCCTGAAGTTTTATTTCAGTTTATCCGTATTTGTTGTGTTTCTGTCTTTTTTATCGTTGAACTCTGGGTTTTGCTCTGATCTTTGGGTCGTTTCCGTTCAGAGGATCGTCTGTTTCTTCTTCTTCTTCTTCTAAAAATCCACTCATCAGCAGGTTATTTATTACAGGAGGCCCGTGATCCAATCAGATACTCAGACAATCCACATTCAGTCTGAGAAGGTGCGAATTTCATCCGGCGTGTCGACGGCCTCCTGAAATCCTGACGCCTGATTTCGTCTTTAATGTGCCTCTGATGAAGGAGCTCCTGGTTTCAGCTCAGGGCTGCTTTTCAGATCGTTTATCCAAACAAAAACAAGTTTCTTTTTGCCTTTTTTAGCTCCTGAAACCCTAAAAGTCACGAGGCTGAACAACAGTAAAGAGAATTTGCTGCTTCAGACACTTAAAGCTGCAAATATATTTAAAAAACAACTTTTATTTGATGTTTTTAGTTTGTTCATGAGTTCAAAACACAACAAGAAATTTATTAAAATTTATTAGATTTAATTTGATGAGGATAAAAGTGTGGCAGAGATGAAGACTGAAGTTTATTTTATTCACTTCCTGGAAAAATGTCTTTTCAGACATTTAAAACTTTTTTTTACGCAGGAACCTAAAAATAACAGAATCACAGTTTTAAATTTAAAAAATTTAATTCATTAAAAAAAAACTTTCAATGCACATTTAAAAGCTGCAGAAAAGGTAAAATAATAAAAGTAGAAATAATAAATATACAAATAATTCAAAGTTAATAATGAGGGAATAAAACTGAGGGTCGTTTTCTGACAAAAATAAGAGTTTTTGTGTTTATATTAACAACAAAACAGTAAAAAAAATAAACAATAAATGCTGACAATTTACAGAAAAAACAACAACTGAGTTCATACAGCTAAATGAAAACAGAACAGTAGCTAAAAGTAGCAAATAACCAGCTGAAAGCACCAAAAAGGCTAAAAGAACAACTAAAAAACACTGGAAGAAGCAGAACGTCAGCTAAAGTGGAAACAACGAGCTAAAAGTTCAAATTGTAGCCAAATGGTGGCTAAATATTAAAAGTAGAAAAACATCAGCTTAAAGTACCAAAAGTTAGATACAAGCTAAAGTACCTAAATATTTATGAGCTAGAAGCTAAATGCAGCATAAATTAGCTACAGCTCAAAGTAGCCTAAAAGCTAGGTAAAAGTGGCAAAAAGCTAGCTAAAGGCTAAAAGGCAAAATCAGCCGAAGCAGATAACAAACAGATCTTCATGTATTTCTGCAGGGAAAATGTTTCTAAATAGTTAAAGTTTTTTAAAAGTATCAAAAAGCCAAAAGCGACATCAGCCGTCTCCCGAATGAGCCGAAGGTTTCGATACAAGTGGCTAAAATCGGTCTGAGTGTGCAGAAGAAGTTAGGCTGCAAAAAAAAAAATTTAAAAACATTACAAAAATAAAAACGTTCAATCAGCCGAGGGGAGGGAATTGAACCTCCGGGTCTGAAAACCACAACTTCAAAGCAGAACCGACTCTGATCTTCGGTGTCGGATGAGGAGTTCTGGGCGACGGCGGCGGTCCGTCCGGTGTCAGGGTCCTGATGGATGGGTGGGGAGAGGGGGGGTTTGGATTGTCGGACCTGATAACCTGCCCCCCACCCCTGCAGGAACAGCAGGTTGGATCTCCCTCCACCGCAGAGAGCTGAGCAGAAGTGAGGGGTTAAATTCCTCCACTGGCTATTTATCAACCGTGGCCTTTAACCGGAGACACACACACACACACTCACACACACACACACACACACACACACTCACACACACATTATTTGTTAAAACTGAGCAGAGGACATGCTGTGATTTGAAAGTGGCGTTCTCTGAGACGCTTTAATGTCTCTGATTTGTCTCTTTTCGTTGCTCAGAGCTGATAGACGAGATGTCCGCCGAGGGACGGGAGTGCGTGAACTGCGGCTCGGTCTCCACGCCGCTGTGGCGCCGGGACGGGACGGGACACTACCTGTGCAACGCCTGCGGCCTCTACCACAAGATGAACGGCATCAACAGGCCGCTCATCAAGCCCCAGAAACGCCTGGTAAGACCGGGACCGACGCCCAAAACGTTGGAGGGGGTTCGTGGGGTCTGCAGCTGGCGACTCGCGGGCCACTCGCAGCCCGGACGGGGGCCTCTTCTGGCCCGGGGGGTGGGAGGTGGATTCATTAAAGCTGCAGGTTTCCAGGTCAGCTGCTGAAGCTCTTAAAACTGAAGTGTTTTGAAGCCAGCGTCAGTTGAAAGAGTTTGTTTTTGGCTTTTTCCGACATCCGCTGATGTGTGACGTCCTCAGACCTGCTGAGGTTCAGCCATTCATCAGTGAGTGGATGAATACCAGTGCAACATGGTTCAGTTTGTTGGAATTAAGTGTTTGAATTGGGCAGAAAATACCCCTCGGGAGTTTAATTTTGGATCCAGATTTGGATCCATAAGCTCTGATGTGGGTTCGGACCACTTCGAAGAGAACCGCCGCTCCGACCCTCGTTACTGCGGTGGGCTGGCTTCACGCCAAAGATGCAGGAGCTTTTGTCGACTCATTTTAATTTTAACAGAAAGGCAAACGGAAAGGAGGACATCTCCACAGAGAAGGAGACGAGAAACAGGAAGTCTTCCTTCAAACAGGAAGTGAATGCACGCTGACATTCAGCTGTAGCTGCTTAGAGGCCGACAGCCTGAGATCAGTTTGTGATTCAGAGCAGTTTGTTATAAACTATCCACGTGTCCATTATTTTACTCTGGTGTGAGAGTTCAGGAACGCTACATTAAAGCGCGCTCACGTTGTTTACAAGTTAGCATCTGGTTAGCGTCGAGTTAGCATCGTTAGCTCTCTCCTGCCGTCTTTATGTTGGTTTTAGTGTCGTGTGCTGATGTCATGACAACGATCTGGGGCTAATCGGTTCTCACCGTTCCACTTTCCCAACTCGGTCGTTGTGTGCGATGTTTTGTCGGCCATGACGGTCAGGGTTGTCTCGGTCCAAACCCGACCCAGTGCTGGGTTACAAACTGGGTTGTTTTTAACCCCTGCAGCTTTTCGTGTGAACAGGTTCTGCTTTCTTTTTTTTGTTTCACGCAAAAAGAAATTTCCTGATTTAACCTCAGATTTGTCCCACTTTACAACCAAGAAAAGCCGCTCTGTGTTCCATCCTCCTCATATTTCATGAAATTTATTTCTTAGAAGATTAAAACTCAAAGTAACAATTAAATTATAGATCTCAGTTTGCATATTTAGGTTTAAAAACATCTTGTAAACAATAGTTTTAAACCTTGTTGCTCTTTCTTGGTTAAATAAATGTTAAATAAAAACAAAAACAGATCAGATCTGAAGAGTTTTGGCTCGTATGTCAGCAAAGTGAAAAATAAATGCAGCTAAATGGGTTTTAAAAAGCTGAGATAAAACAAAAATGACTTTTTATTTAATTTATTATTTATTCTTTCACTTTAGAGGCTTCTGTGAGTGATGTTCAGGGGTTTTTGCCAAGGTTTCTCAGCTCTCCACAGCTGAACAGCTTCTTCTCTGCAGAGCAGTTTGAGTTTTTTTTTCCTGTTTTTATTTGTCCTGCGCTGACCTTGCCCTTGATAACGGGCCGTTTATAGACGAGGTTCTCCGCAGCCTTCCTCCTGCGGCGGACCGAGCTTTAAACGTTTTCAATGTGTCCTGCAGCAGAACACGTCCCGCCGAGCCGGCCTGTGCTGCACCAACTGCCACACCAGCACCACCACGCTGTGGAGGCGCAACGCCGAGGGGGAGCCCGTCTGCAACGCCTGCGGCCTCTACA
>NC_051437.1:27879793-27914325 GCF_001649575.2 Kryptolebias marmoratus
GAGGGGGGGGTCAGTGTTTGGGCTGCAGGGTGGAGGGGTGGTGGTGGCTCCTATCTGAGCGGCGGTGTGGGAGGCGGTGTTGTCGTGGCGCTCGGCTCTGATCCGTGTCTCACTCCCTGCAGGTGCCCCGCCCTCTGGCCATGAAGAAGGAAAGCATCCAGACCAGGAAGCGAAAACCCAAAATACCAAAGAACAAAACGTCTGCAGGTGAGACGAACACGCCGAGACGAAATCTGGTAAACAGCTGAAATGCATCTGAGGATGTTTCTCAGCCGAAACGCTGAGTGAGCCGAAGGTAAAAGTAGCAAAAGGCGACCTAAAAGCTAAAAATGAGCTGAACGGTAGCTAAAAATGGAGACAGAAACAGAGCAGGTCTGCAAGAAGAAGAATGAAGAAACTGAAACGATATTCGCAGCTAAAGTTAAGTTTTTAAACGTTTCACAAACCAGACGTCGCCTGAATGAGCCGAACGTTTGGCGTGTGAGCAGCTAAAACGTGACACAGTCTGCAGAAGTTCGGTTGGAAACAAACGAAAACAGGAAACCGTTATCGTGAACGCTGACTCAGAATCCCGTAAATCTGTGGCAGGACCGAAGGTAACGAAGCGTCCCGTTGGTTCTTTAGGCTCCGCCTCCTCGGACGCCGGCTCCCCGTCCTCCCTCGCCGCCTCGGAGCACGCCTCCACCATTAAAAGCGAGCCCAGCATGACTCTGTCGCCGTACGCCGCCCAGACCGTCGCACCTGGCTCTCAGGTAACCCCTCCGTGATGATTTAACGTCAAACGCTTTTCAGTCAGGCTTTTATTCTGAAAGGACTTTCTTCCAGTTCATTTCAGGCAAAATTAAGGATTTATTGTTTTAAATTTTGGTTTTATTCTCATTTTTCTGTGACGTTTGCAGCAGAATCATCAGGTAATTTAAAGAAAACTCTAAAAACTAACGTGTTGCTGTCAGATTGGTTAAAAAAATTAAGTAAAAAGCAGGAAGAGGTTTTGTCACGTTTTGACGGTTTTGCTCCTCGTCTCTCCTGCAGACGTCCTCTCAGCTGGATGGCGCCAGATCGGGACACGTGGACATAAAGTACGAGGATTATCCTTTCGCCACGCCGCCTTTGGCGCCTCAGAACTCCTGGTGCACGCTGTCGCAGGCGTGAGCTTCCCGGGAAAATCGGACTTCCATTCCAGCCGGACCCGATTTCAGGAGGAGCGCCCGAGCCGAGGAGAACCAAACCCGGATCTAAAAACAAAAAAAAAAAAAAAAGGGCGGGAAAGACGAAGTTCTGCTCTGTGAGGCAGCGGTTCTGACGGGCGGGACCACACCTGGACCGGACCCAACACAGGACAAACGTCTCCACCGGGACCGCCTGTCCTCCTTTCGATCCGGACGTCCTCCAAACTACCTACTGCCAGGAAACGTGTTTGACTTTGACAAGGACACGTGAATTGTTTTTTAATTTTGTTTCTCGTTAACAAAACTTCTCGTGAACCATCTGTTTGAGTTCAAGATGGCCGCCGCAGCTAGTCCACCGGCTCAGTTTCATAGACACAGAGCTAAAACCTGGCGTGGCGGTAGCTGAGAGTCGTTCCCGCGAGACAATCTGAGCGCCGACACGTTTCCAGTGTCTCCATGTCTTCGAGGGACGAAGAACAACGTCAAAAAAAAAAAATGGGCAGAAAATCCCTCTTTTATGGCCGCGGAGCTCGTCTCGTTACCGCGGCGTAGATGATTAACGTTTATAGGCGCATTATTTATGTCGAGATAAGGGCCGCAGCCGAAAGCAGCCGAAAGCAGCCGAAAGCAGCCGAGCGACGACACGCACATTTTTATTAGCTTTCACAAATCTGGCTTTCCAACCCGTGAAAGTTTTAACTCTTTAACGCTTTAATGTTCGATGAAAGTGCAATGACTCCATTTTATTTTAAATTTGTCTGAAATTGTTTGTAACTTTAATCCTTTTATGTGGATTTTATCGACATGTAAGAGAATTTTTCTTTTTTTATTATTATTTTTATGTTTCGATGCTCTTTTGGAATCTTTTCCAGGTTAATAAACATTTTTGAAATTTGACAGATGGAAGTTTTATTTCATCTTAAAAACATCTTTTTTTTATCTGAGAGGATGAGCGCTCGTGATGTTTTTAAAACTGTTTAAAACGACAAGAACACGTGCCGCAGAGACGGCTGTAACTCGGTCCTTTTTACGGATACCGGGCTGAATGTTAGTGTGGTCGTAGCTGATAGTCGCCTCCATCAGATACTCTGAGCACCAACGAGTCGTTTTTAAACTTCGGGCTGCACGGTGGTGAACGTTGGGCATCCCTTCAAAAAAGAAAAGGCCAGAGTTTTCTGTGCAGAGTTTGCATTTCTAATATTTGTATGTATGTTACAACCTCTGAAGACCTGGGCTTTTGTTTGGTGGGATTATTTTATTTTATTTTATTTTATTTTCTCCCATGGAGATTTGTATTAGCGGAAAGGTGACATAGCTCGGTGGTTCGAGTCCAGATTACGTGAAACATTTGGCTCCTGCAGGAGGAAGCAGCTGAAGGATTTGGATCAGCAGGATGTTTTTAAAAAGTAATTTTTTTTTAATTCCAAAGTAAAAGGAAGTAATTTTTAATAAGGACAACAGGTGTGGGTTCACTCTCCCGCTGCCTGAAGGTTCACCTGTTCCTGACAGGTGTAGCAGGAACGAGTTCTGTGTTCTCGAGAGGAAACGTGTTTCAACCCAAAAACAAAATATCCTCAGAGAAAATGAGTCGTGGACCAACGTGAGACGAAACGTTTGAGCAAAATGTCCAAAAAAGGACGAAGCTTGAACCACAACAACTGTGAAGCACGGGAGCAGCAGCATCGTGTTGTGGGACCATTCGTCACGAGGAAGGAAGACGATGCGGGAACCCTGAAGACATCAGCCAGGAAGTTAAAGCTTGGACACAAATGGGTCCAAATGGACGATGTCCCTCAGCAGACGGACAGATTAGCGACGGAGCTGAGGACGTGATGAGTTCCACCGGTTCTGTCAGGAGGAACGGGACAAAAGTCCAGGAAGCTGTTGGGAGGAACCCGGAGTCAGACGGTTTGAAGACAATAACACCAAAGACTGAGGACATGGGTGGAAACTTTGTAAATAGCAATAAAAGGACTTCTGTCTCTCTCTCTCTCTCTGTTGTCGTTCAGGCGTTTAGCGAACAGAAATCGTTTTTGGACCTAAAACAGGAAAGGTCAGAAAAGAAAAAACATCAAAAACATTTGTTCCTCAGGAGCTTCGAACGAGAACATGAATCTGACGCTGCAGATGTGCGAGTTTGGACGATGAGGTTGTGTTTATAAACGCTCCCTGTTCGTGTTGGAGGGACCCCCCCCCCCGGCCAGGAACGCTCGTTCTGCCCGCCGTGATCCCGGCCCTCCGCCGAGGCTGGGCGTGTCGCTCCAGAGACCAAAGGTTGCCTTCCAACTCCCCCCTTTATGGCAGCCGGGTCCAAACGGGCCTCTGGATTGTCCCGTCGGCGACGTGGCGGCTGCTGCTGCTTTACTGCCTCCGTGGAGACATGGAGGCACCGCTGCCCACCTTTATGGCTGTTGGGCAACAGGTTGCTGCCTTATCTGTCCCCTGTCGGGCCGGCTGCTGGGCTTCGAAGCAACAGGAAGATAAACGGCTGCAAACGCTACGAGAAAAGAGTTTTCCTGTTTTTATTTAGTTGATTAATGTTTCTGACAAACCTCTCTGATATTTAAGGTGAATATTTAAATTCTCTGAGTCAAAACGGACAATTTGTTCCTCAATTTGTCTCCGCTCTGAGTTTCCCAACAAAACTGCATCTTTGCTTTAAGCCAGGGGTGTCCAATCCTGGTCCTGGAGGCCACCATCCTTTCTCTGCTCCAACACACCTGATCTGAATCAATGGGTGATTAACAGGCTTCTGCAGAACATGAAGAGGAGATTTAACCTCTGAATCAGGTGTGTTGGAGCAGGGAAACAAGGAAAACACCCATCTGCACCTGTCCCTCACCTGTGTCCACTTCCCAATCACCCCTCGTCTTTAAAACCGGCTCATCTTCCTCCATGGTGTGTTGTCTGGTTCTCCTCGTCTTCTGTAAGTTTTTTATTGACTTTTAGTTGCCGCTTTGTCTGAATTTGTTTTCCTTTTTGTTAATAAGTTCTTGAGTTCCTCCATGTTCAGTCAGCGTTTTGGGTTCAACCAGCTCTCCCCAACCTGACATATTATTATTATTATTATTATTATTATTATTCTTTTCTGTAAACCACGGTAGGGTTTTGGTCTTTTAGGACTCCCAGCAGCTTGGCCTCTTCGACTTCTTCTTTGTAAAGAAATATATCCAACCTTTGGGTTCATCTCACAGAACGTTTGGAGCCCAGTGCCACGCTTTTTGTTTTTCAAACCTTCAGATTTAACCTGCTATCCGTCACCGCATTCCTTCAAGGAGCGCCAGGCCTTTTAATTAATTTGACTCTCTGCCCACCTCTAATTTACTATTGTTGGGTTAAAGAAGCTAATCCATTTATTTCCGCTGACAGGCAAACCTTGGGTTTTGATTTCGGCCCGCCTGCGTGAAGGCTGAGGTCAGGCTCGAGTCAAGGCCGCGGTGACTGCGGCGTTTCTGCGGAGGTGTTTGGGTTCCCGCGGCATGGGTCAGTCGAGTCTGTTCTCAGGTTTTATCTCCCTGCTCCACTCAGGATATTTTCTCATGAGCTGTGAGAGAAAAGCAGCTCAACAAATTTTCAGGCCCAGCGCTCTTTAAAGCTCCTTTAAATGCTCCTTTTATTTATTTCTAAGCTCAGTTCTGAGAATAATTTGCCGTTTCCTTCCACGTTCACAGCATCCTGACAATAAACTGAACTCACATTCGTTGAAGAAAAGAAATTCCACCTTAAAAGCAAAGTTTCGTTGTGTTCGCTGTGGCGGCCATCTTGATTCTGGTTAACTCCAAAATGTTGACCCGCTGTACTCGTGCATCCAATCCTTACAATCCCCCCGCTGGTGGATAAAATATTTTGCTGACAGACACAGACATTATGTGCTCTGCTGGCCTAACATAACCAGAAATCATGATCATAATTATGATAAAGGTCTATTATGAAAAGGTTAATTGATTAGTAGTCCGCAAACAAATTCAGGTGTAAAGCTGCTCTGAACAAAATATCTTAATACATATTGACCTTATGATGATCATTTTTATGTTTGTAATGATGTTTTTTTGATGATTGTAATGTAATCCTACTGATGTTTTTATTAGTTAAAGCACTTTGAATGCCTTGCTGCTGAAATGTGCTGTACAAATAAATTTTAACTTTTTTTTTTTACTTTACTTTAATTTAATTTTTAATTTTCTTTCCCTAGATATCTACAAGTATTCATATTCTCTTCGTGTCATATTAAGCTCCTTCCAGTGCTGTTGTTTTTAGGTTAGAGTTTTTATCCAATCAGAATTCAGCTCTTATGTTGCCAGGCAGGATGAAATCTGCCCGGGCCTGTAAATGAACGGGCAAATACAGTTGATTGACAGTTGCGATAGCCAATCAGATCACGAGTTGTGTCAGTCAGGCTCTCTAGCGAGCCTCACGTTACACGTGACATTTACGCGTCCTGTGATTGGATGAATACTTACTAGCTTGAGCCGCGGCAGTGCTGTGCAGATCAACAGAGTCACACCCGGGACTGTTAACGGTTAAAAACTCTTTTAACCCACAATGACCGAAGGAGAGCAACACGTTGATTTGGTTGCTGATATTCTGGCAAGACTGTTTTCAAGACGAACTTTTCAAGAGAAGCTAGATCTCGTTAGAGGAGGACGGCCGACCCCCGAGCTAGCTAGCTAGCTAACCTGTCCCGAGCTAGCTAGCTAGCTAGCTAACCTGTTCCAGAATGGATTTTGTGTTGAAATAAGTGTTTTTTGGGGAGGACACAACCGTTTTGGTGAGTGCAAACATTTTATTTATTTTATTCTATTTTTTTTTTTTAGTTTTGACAGTGGCATACCAGATATGTTTTAATTGCTGATGTGGGTTTGTCGATTTTTAAAATGCGCCGGATAATAGCCCATTTTGTACAGAACTGAGGTGATGCAATGCCAAGTAGTGCTGAAGTGTGTTTCTAACTAGTCTCCAGTCCTGGTGTTATAAATGCTGGCATGATGGAAGGTATTTATTGACTAAGTTGGACATCACTGACGTAGTTGCCAACATTTGGGAATGTTACACATTCACACATTCACATTTTAAGTATCACATTATCTGTGTTTAATTCTGTCTGCCCAAATATATACAGTTGTATATAAAAAGTTTTGCCACACACAGCTTATCTATTCATCAGCTGATCGTGTCTTTAAAACATCACTCCCAGAAATCCACACAAACATCATAGATTCAACATGATTTTCCTGAATTCTGATCAATTAATTTGAATTAAACACACATCATAGTTGCTTAAGATCAGGGCTCTCAAGTTTTGATCTGAGCTTGGAGTGGGATTTTGAGCTGCTAGATGACGTCATCGCCTAATTTGCATATTTGGTCATATTGATCAGGCTGTAGGAGAGGAATATCAACATTGGCAGGACAAAAATGAGTAAAAAACACTCAAAATATGTTTAGAAGCTTTTTGCTTCTAAACAAGTGGAGCGGGTCTCCTCTCTGCTGTGAGATGGACAGCTGTCAGTGCTTGGGGAAGTGGGCGGGGCTTACGGTATGGTGCAGAATCAGTGCTTTTCTCACATTTCTCACTAAATGCGGGACAGTTGGCAAGTATGCACTGAAGGCCTAAGTGTGAAATGCACCGCTCGCCACTGTCGGTTTGGGGTTGTGTTTTTAGTTTCCTGGACGTGCCACAAACTGTGGCTCAGTCTCTGGATTTTGTGTATTTGAGTCTACATCTCAGCTAAATTGCTCTCAAAGGCCGTTGTGGCTTAGCTTTGACCTTAAAATCCCACAGAACATCACGTATGTCAGGCTGTCAGAAAGAGATGGGGGCAGACTCATGGTTACATCAGCGGTTTGATTTGTTTCACCTCAGAACCTCCCACTCAGCTGTGATTTACCGTCCCGCTCGCTGATGAGCTCCTTCACAGAGCCACATCTGTTTCAACTAATCAATGACCGTTTAATAATTACTGTAAACATTGAGACAACCATAACTCTGAGCCGGGTCGGCTGCACGTATAAATCTCAATAACAGCTTAAAATGTGGAGGTGAGTGTCACCGGTGGGTTGAAACGACCAAAACGAGAAGATCAGAGGGTCCCATAAACCAAGAGGTGAGCAGGTGAAAACGACGAGGATGTGTCTCTTTAATAACATGCAGGTACTGCTGGATGATGGAGTTAAAGTTCGTGTTAGTCCTGGTTCTGGTCCTGGAGAGCCGCCATCCTGCAGGTCTTCAGGTGTTTCTCTGCTCTGACTCACCCGACCTGAGTGACTGAGCGATGAACGGGTTTCTGCAGAACCTGAAAAGCTGCAGAGGAGCGGAGAAACATCTAAATCCTGCAGCCTGCAGCTCACCAGGCTGCGCCGATCGAAACTGAGTCTCCAGAGCTTCTCAAAGTGTTCCCGAACGGGTCTCAGCTCTCGCGTGACTCGCAGGACCTCGCTCTCGTGTCGGGGGAACTTTGAACTTGTTCAAAAACAATTTGTGAGACAGTTTCCATTAAAAATGCGAGACAACTTCAGGAGGATTCTGCAGCTGATAAAACCATTGGAGACAAAAAAAAGAGACTACATTGAGACATGATGAAGACAATTTGAGACCAAACTGTGACAAACACCTTTGAAGGTCTGTATGCAAACATGTCATGTGAATTCAGTTTGATTCCAAGTGAAAAATTAGTTTTTTCTCACATTTTTGTGTCTTCGACTCGCAGCCAAGTGTGGAACAGACTTTATTCCACGTTGAGGTGTTTCAAAACAAAAATATAATTAATCGGGATCAAACTGAGACTCTTTGGGACTAAGTCGTGGCAAAGATTATTTGCAGGAATGTTGCTCAGATGTTGAGTTCATCACCAACACGTCCGAAACACCGTTTCAGTTTGATTTCAAGTGAAAAATTAAGTTTTTTTTCTCGCAGTTTTGACTAGTTGAGCAGGGAATTAGTTGCACAGAATCGTGTTTGAGCGTGTTAGTGTCGGAAAACGAACTTTGTCCTTTTCTCTCCCCAAAGCGAACCGGGACGCTCCTATTCCCCGGCGTCTAGCAGCAGAGCTAAACGAGCTTGTTTCGTTCCTGACGCTCGTTAGCTGCGGCGGACGGACGGTGCCACCCGTCCTGTAAAATATCACACGTCTCCACCGGTCCGGCCTTCTGTTTGCCGTCCGTCTCGTCACAGAAATCCCAACTGAATGTAAGAACGAATTCCTCGAAAGACCGAGCAAACACGGGCTAAGACCAGCACAGGAAGTAACTTCTTTCAATGCGATCAGAACGTACAAAAGGTTAACTCGACCCGTTGAAGGTGAATGGAAACTCCGGTCGGTCGAAGTTCAACTCAGCTGGCCCAACCCCGCGGGAACGGCAGGTTATTTGAGGGGCAACCACTTGAGCCGTGCGTGCTTCATTCATACTTTTATCTAAAGTCAACAACGCTATTTGAATATCTGAATAGTGTGTGAGAGAAAAGGATTACCAGGCCGCCAGACATGCGCCGGTATTTATTTTGTCCACGCCTGAGACCCCGAATCACACAGTCTGCTGATATTATTAGCTCTCGAACCACGGCTGGATCTATTCCCAGAATTATTCTTCCATTTTTAGGTGGAAAAACACAAAACGGGACAACAGGAGCGAGGCAGAGCGGGAGGCCCTAAAATAAGACGGAAAACAACGGGGTGATGGATTTCACGGAGACAGACAAGAACGATGACTTCCGGGAGTTTGTTTCCTTGAGGAAAACAAAAAGTTACAGGAAGTAAAGGGGCGGCGGCGGGGGGTTGTTCCAGGATTTAGCCCTGAAGGAATCATCTGTTCATTCCTGCAAAACATACAGTTGATACATGTTGGATTACTAGTTTACCCTTTGACCTACATTCAGCCTTTGCCTTCAGGGACGAGATCAGGGTTGGGTTATAAAACATATCCTAAACCCTGAACTTCCCATGGAGCTTTATTAAATCCGTTATTAGGAAACAGAAAGATGATAAATCAAAATCAAACATCCAGGAGGCCAAAGATCACCTTTGAGGAGCTGGATTAAAAACGCTCCCTGAATCAGAAGCAAAACGTCTTCAGCTACAGATTAGAAGTCCAGTTGTTTTGACTCTTTTTGAAACAACCGTTTTGGGTAGTTTTCTGTGTTTCCGTGTGGATGAAATCGTTTCTGAAACGGCGCCGCGTTCACAGGCACACTTCTGCCCCTTTTACACCGGCTCTAATTCAGAAGTCCGGCTCTGCTCGGCTCGATAAAGAATGCATCGCGTTCACACGGGCTAGTTTGGTCGGGAGCAGAGGAACGCCTCCTCGTGTTGCGGGGGGGCAGGGCCGCGTGGGGGCGGGGGTGTGCGCTACCAAAACTTGGCACAAGTTGTGGAAACAACGGAAGCGCTATGGACAACGTTGGCCATTTGTTGTTGCTGTTTTTTAAACTTATGGGGATTCTCCTGAGACTTCAGGAAGAGAGGCGCAGTGGAAGAAATTCTCTGGATGCCGCGATTGTTGCGCGGAGTAGGACAGCTGTTATCCGCCGGAGATTTCAGGCTTTACAGCGCCTTCAGCTGGGGAACAGACGGCAGAAACGTTGCAGGGTAAGCTAACGCTGTTGTTTATATTCCTACCTTCGCTCTTTATGCTCACATCTGGTCACACCCACGACCAATGAGTGAACAGGAGCTAAGCTTGCGCCGCCCACCCAGCTGGCCCTACTCCGAAGCAGGGACCGGCCTCGAAAAAATGCCGGTGGAAACGCGCGCCAAGCAAGTGGAGTACAGCGGAGCCGGGACCTTTAGAGCCGGTGGAAAAGGGGCATGTCAGAAACAACAGATTTGGGAAAGCAGCACTTCCACGAGCTGTGAAGAAGAATTACGACAATCTGAACTATAAATCCAGTTGTTGTGAACGTGTATCAGGTTTTACGTCCTGACGCCGCAGAGTGACGTAGGGACCGGTCCGGGATCAGGCGCCGTCGGATGACCTCGCATCTCCCGTGTTCGAAGCTGAAATTCTTTCTGCATGTGCTCGTGTGTTTCAGGCATAACAAACGGCCGGGTGCTGGAGCTATCTGTGCTTCGCTCGTGGGAGTGAAAGTGAAGAGGGATCGCTCTCCCTCCATATGTGTGAACGTGTAATGAAGGGTGTGTGTGTGTGTGTGTGTGTGTGTGTGTGTGTGTGTGTGTGTGGAGCTGCCTCTCCATCCGTCACTGAGAGGAGACTACTCGGAGCCCAGAAAGCAGGGGTCAAGTCCGGGCTTACTCAACCCCCGAGGACCGTCCTCCCTCCCCCGTTTTCTCCTCCCTCCTCGCTCCATCACCCATCGGGCGAATACAGGGCTCCGTGTGGGCGGGGGGGCTCGGTTTACACAAGGGAGTGTGACAATAAAGAAAAACCGATTTAATTATCGCCTGCTGCCGAAGTCTCTGTGTGCGTGTCCTTTCCTCTGCAGCGTCAGTAAAATGAGTCAGCCCCATCCAATATGGCCGCCACAGCTGAAAATGGCTACAACTCAGTGGATTTTACAGATACTGAGCCACAGTTTTGGTGTGGTAGTAGCCGAGGGTATTTCACAGAACAGTCTCCAAGTTAACTTTTGGAGTCACCCAAATTCAAGATGGCCACCACAACTAATCCACTTTAGCCACCATGTCATTATTCGATAAACAAAAAGAAATCCAAAATGGAAAAGCTGCGTCTGACCCAGCAGGTTGTAGAAGCTCCTCCAGCAGCAGAACTCTCAGTGGCTTCCTGTTTGTCTCTGACATGGTTGTGGAGGAGTTGTGGCCCACTCTTCTTTCCAGCGTTGCTTCAGCTCATTGGTTCCTGTTTGTCTCTCTCATGGTTGTGGAGGAGTTGTGGCCCACTCTTCTTTCCAGCGTTGCTTCAGCTCACCGCCGTGCTGACAGCTGCAGTGCATTCTGGGTAACCATCTCCACGTTGGTCACATCAAGAGTTTTTTTCTCCTGCAGCCTTTCCAAACGAGCCGAAGTTGTTCCGTCCTTTCCTGACATGACCTTTAACCTTTTCCCTGCTAAGATGGAGCTCTTTTTACAGTTTATTTTTTTCTTTTTTCAGTTTTTAGGCAGTTTTTTTTCTATACGAGCTGCAGAAAACGCTGAAGGCAACATGTCCGCCTGCGGGAGAGCAGGAGGTGCGGAGTGACGGGTGCCAGGAGCCGCCGTCCTCAGAGTGTCAGGGAGGCGTCAGCGCCGAGGCTCCAGGGACCTGCTGGTATTTTTAACAAACACACACACACACACACACATTATCCCCTCCTGCTTGGCCTGCAGGTCACTGACTCATCGGGCGGTTCTGGCCGGACTGCAGAACTTCTCTTCAAGTCCTCGGTTCAGACAGATTTCCACCTAAATGTTTGGTTTAAATACTTTTCTGCAGCTTGGGGACGCCTGCTGAGCTGAAAAGACAAATAAAACCAAAGTTATTTAAACATTTTAGGTCAAACAAATTCACTAAAGCTCGAAAAGCTCGGAGTCAGCCCGCAGGAATGCTGAGTCAGCGTTCGCAGCGTCGTTCTTCTGCTGATATCATCCAGGAGATCGCTGCTACGACTCTGGGGTTTTATAACTTTTATACTTTTTAAAACTTTTAAAGTTTATTTCTAACATTTCCCCATAAAAACACACACAGATCTCAATAATGTCTCCAAAAAATGGTGCTCTTTGAAATCGGCTACTTTTTTATTCTTCTTTTAGCTTTCAGCTCCTGTTTTACTCAAATTTTACAAACTGTTTTGCTAATTTTACCCTTTAGCTAATGTTAGCTTTTGGCTAAGTTTTGGCTAATTTTAGATTTGACCATGGTTTCACTGTTTTATTTGTAGCTATAGTTTTGCTACTTTTAGTTTTTAGCTACTCTTTTTTTTTTTAATGTAGCTAATATTTACTGTTTTGCTAACTCAAAGCTAAATTTAACTTTTAGCCAACATTTAGCTAATTTTAGCTCCTCTTTTTGTCCTTTTAACTTTAAGCTAGTCTTTAGCAAATTTGATCTTTTAGGTATGGTTTGCAAATTTTAGCCTTTAGCCCAATTTTTTTTGCTAAATTTAGTCTTAAGCTGTGGTTTAGCTAATTTATGCTTAGTCTTTTAGCTACTGATTAGCCTTGTTTAGCCTTTAGCTACTGTCTCTCTACGTTTAGCTCTTACACACTGTTTTGATCTGTTTAGCCTTTAGCTCCAGTTTTGCTAGGTTTAGCCCTTAGCTTTGATTTTGCTAACTTTAGCTGTTGGGAACAGTTTCGCTCGTTTTAGCTTCTGTTCTGCTTGTTTTAACGTTACCAGCTTCAGCTTCTGTGACAGATTTCAGCTGTTGTTCAGCTCGCAGCGTTCTCACAGAGTGTTTTAATTTGTTTATTTTCGAACCGAACGTTTCGGCCAATCCTCAGTCTCCTTTCACCTTCGTTTCTTCCTCCCTGCTCCTCGTTCTGTCAGCCGAGGTTCTCCGCCTGTTCTCGGTTCCATCTGTTTGCTCCTGAAAGTGCACTCTGGATAACCTCCCCTCTGTTTCCTGTGGTGGGATGAACCCGATTTATTTCATTGATTTTTCACGAGCGAAAGAATGCGCCAACCAAAGACTGACTGTCTGCGGAGGGTTTATCCCGGTCAGGCTGGAAAACTGAAATCGTGCTAAAGGTTTTACGACGATCAGCGTATTTTTTTTTTTCTTTAAATAAAAAAAGATCTACCAACAGAAATAGAAAGCATGTCTACAGAACTCCTGAAGTGGACATGAATAAAATAAACTGAATTGTGTGCATAAGTTTTGGTCATGTTTGCTCGATCATGAACTTTTCTTCCGGTTAAAGAACAAAAATCTAAATGATGATTCTTGCAGCTTTAATTTAAGAGACTGTTTTACACTGTAGTTTGCCTCCATGTGTAACGTTGTCTCGTTATTATTGCTAATCTGAAGCAGGATCATTTATCCACGACTGTTTGTCTGAGGCTTACTTTTCAGTCGGCCTCTGTCTGGTTACCACGGCGACCGTAACAAGCCACTCGCAGCAGCTTTCGATCTGTCCCTCCTCGCGCTCTCTGCACCAAAATGGCGGCCTGTTTCTCAGCTCAGCGTTTCACAGAACTTGATCGAACGCAGGAACGTGATTTCTTTCTTCTTCTTCTTCTTCTTCTTCCCACACCCCTGTGTTCAGCTGACCGTGAGACGAAGGCTGATGACTCCATTCTTCTCCTGCGTCAGCCGAACCCTCCAGATAAGCGTCTTTACTGCGGCCTAAATGCAAAGAAGAAATAAATAGTTCCCGTCGGCTCGGCCAGAACGGGAACAATCAAACTTAACGGCTCCGTTCTGCGAAACTGGGCCTCGTTAGAACTCCGGCAGCGCCACGAACAAACAGGAAGTGGACGAGTCAATTTCTTTTCTCCGTCTTTAACCACTAAAACCTGAGGACAGCTCAGATCGTTTGAAAGAACGAACAGTCAGTGTCTTACCTGCTGCAGCTCTTTGAACGACTTTGACTCTGAGTTTAACCTGCGGCCCCAAACAAAAGTGGATTTTCTTCAAACGGCCTCAGTCCCAAATATTTTCCAGCATTTCACGCCAGTGCTGTTTAAAAATGGACACATTTCAGCGTGCAGACTGGTGTCCAACGTGAGCAGGAGGACGGAGACAAGCTGCTGAAATCGAGGTTTGGCGTCTTACTGAGCTGCGACTCTTAGGAGACTAATCAGAGTCAAAATGGCGCCAAAATCACACATTACTTTGTTGCCATCTCCTCTGTTAGGATTTAATCTGCTGGAGTGCACTTCAGGAGTGAAAACAGGCAGAATTCGAGCGTTTTTTAATAACATTTCTTTTAGGATCTGTGTAATTTTTAGACCTGAACCACCGCAAACGTTTGGAGACATTCAGGAGACATTCAGGAGACTCCCTGATGCAAGCTGCTCACCACTTCTTGAAGTCTTTTTGGCTCTTCTGTGTTTCCTGTCGGTCGCAGCACAGATTCACGGGTCGCCAAATCCTCCCGAAGCCGCCTCACACTCATCGTGCTTTCTGAAACTTTCTCAGGGATAAAGCCGAGGGCGGTTCCGGAGGCCCGAGGCGACTCCGACTGAGACCGAACCGGTTTTACTCATTTTTTTTTTTTGGACCGTTTAGAACCGGTGCAAACGTTTCGAGACATTATGGAAACTCCTTCGCGAATCCCCGTTGGGATTTAATCGCCAGCAGTTGCAGCCCAGTGAGAGACAGGCTTAATTGAGTGAGTGTGTGTGTGTGTGTGTGTGTGTAGGTGTGTGTGTGTGGGTGTGTGTGTGTGTGTGTGTGTGTGTGTGTGCGCAGTGAGATTCCTCGTGCCTCGCTCATTGTCCTGGCCCTGTAAGACAAAGGGTTAAGTAAATGTTTGGGGAAGATAAGACCACTCATTCTGACAGGCAGCAGGCCCCGCTGCCCAGGGGGGATCCAGACCCAAATTCATCACACACACACACACACACACACACACACACACACACACACACTGTATGCAGATCCACACAATGACTCTCTATTAAAATGACCTTTCCCTCCTCCTCTGACACAATCTCTGCGCTCTCTTCACCCTGTCACCTAAAGGTCTCAGGTTTGAACTCGGTGATTCCTTCATGTTGCGTCCCGCCGCGGGAGGGGTCAGCGACACCGCAGCGACCGCTGACGTCACCCCGAGAGCTTCGTTCTGTTCCCCTCGAACAACAAAAAAACCAACCAGAGTCCGAACGATCGCTTAAAACCCCCCCGGGGGGGCTCCAACCAGAAGCCCCGAGTGGCCCAAAGAGGTGCCGTCGGGCCTTCAGAAGGTGGTTCACGCCTCACCTGCAGGAAACCGCTCATTTAAACCGTTTTCACAGAAGAAGAAGAAAAACAGTCCGAGCTTCACCGCGTCCGACAGAAACGGTTCCTAAGATCTGAACCGAGGCCTCAAACAAACCCCACACGTTTTCTACGACGCTGTTTCATAAGAGAAACGCTTTAAAGGGACAGTTCTGATTTCTTTCTTTAAAGGAGGTTCTGAGCGATCAGTATCTTACCTGCTGTAGGTGGATCGCTCCCTGACTGAGCTGATGAGCTCACGGTCCGTCTGAAAGGGACTTGCGGTGAATTTCATCCATCTGGACCGAATTAAAGTCCGTTTCTCCAAACCTGAGCTTTAACTCTGGTATTTCTGTGGATAAGTCACGAACAGTTAGTATCTTACCTGTTGCAGATAACTCACTGAATGACCTCAGAGTTTAAGCTAAGATCGGCTCGTATCGAGAAGGGGTGGAGTTCCAACAGTTCAGGTCGAACCTTGTAAAGTTTACATGATTTCACGCAGGAACATCTTCAGTACGACTCTCAGCTACTACCACACCAGTTTTAGCTCGATGTGTGTTAAACTGACTGACTTATGGCTTTTCCTGTGTTGGCCGTAGCAGCCATTTTTATTTGTGTTTACTCCGAACGTTCATGAGTTGCATACGTTCATCCAGTCGTTACGTTCGGAGAGTTTCACTAAAATCAGTCCACAGGTTCATGAGATGTTTTGCTAACAGAAGAGTTGGAGCCATGTTTGTGTTTTGTGAGGGGGCATGGCTGTGGTGGCCATCTTGAGTGGGCTTGACTCGAAATCCCAGTCATCTGTAGATGTTCTGCAGGAATCAGGACCTGTCAGGAAAGATGAAGCATGCACGAAAAGCAACAAACGCTCTTTGGAAAATGAAGTTTTTCACGACTTCTCAAAGCACCTCCCTCGTCCCGCCAGATGCACCGGTTCCATCCATGATTAATGTGAGCAGAGCCCAACAGAGCCCAACAGAGCCCAACAGAGCCCAACAGAGCCCAACAGAACCCAACAGAGCCCAACCGAACCCAACCGAGCCCAACAGAGCCCAACAGAGCCCAACTGAACCCAACAGAGCCCAACCGAACCCAACCGAGCCCAACCGAACCCAACCGAGCCCAACCGAGCCCAACCGAACCCAACAGAGCCCAACAGAGCTCAATCAAACCCAACCGAACCCAACAGAGCCCAACAGAACCCAACAGAGCTCAATCAAACCCAACCGAACCCAACAGAGCCCAACAGAACCCAACAGAGCTCAATCAAACCCAACCGAACCCAACAGAGCCCAACAGAACCCAACAGAGCTCAATCAAACCCAACCGAACCCAACAGAACCCAACAGAACCCAACAGAGCCCAACAGAGCCCAACCGAACCCAACCGAACCCAACCGAGCCCAACAGAACCGGCCTCCTGGCTATAGAGGGGAGCACCAGAAGCAGATGATGCTGCAGACCCATCATTCGAGGCCACTGGAGATTGGGACTTAGAGTAATGCTCCTCCTCTGCTCCTCCTGTCTGCCTCTCCTCGACTCTCCCTCCCTGCTGGGTGCTATCAGCGGTCCTGCTCAGTGTCCTCCTGTCACGTCCTGATGTGACTCATGTCATGACTTATCTCGCTCCTCTCCATGACGCTCCTTCCAGCCGTCCCCACCGCCTCCTCCTCCTCCATCGCCCCCGCCGAGGCTCGGCTCTCCTCCGGCATCCACAGGGAGGAGAGGAGAAAGTGGAGGTGTGATCAGAAACGGTTAAACACCTTTAATACCTTTTTCACACGAAGGTGGAGGCAGACAATAATGGTTTGGCCCATTTATGTCTGTTAGCGAAATATCTCATGAGCCACTGGACGGATTTTAGTCAAACTCTCAGGAGATGATCACTGGAGATCAATCTACAACCAGATAACATTTGGAGCAAATCCAGTTTAAGATGGCCGCCACAGCTAATCAACTCTAACAAACCTAAAAATGTCTACAACTCGGTCAGTTTTACATAGATTGGCGTGGTGGTAGCTGAGAGTCATTCCCAATATCTCACAATATTTGCACGAGATCGCTCATGATGTCACTTCCTGCGTTTCACTAAAATGACCACAGCTCTGTCCTTTTTTCCATCGTAAGGTAATCTATGTCCAAAGCCCAGAAAGGCGGCAGGGGAAACGAGATCATTTGAAAGTTTTTATCCAGACTGTTGAATAATTCTGTTCCCTGAACCGAAACGCGCCCCTGCTGTGATTGGGTTCTTGAAGCAGATGTCTTTGGTCTGAAGAGACGCAGAACGTTCCCCTTCCTGGTTTTCTCCCACAGACTCATTTGTTCTCCACCTAATCTCGGGTCCGTGCCGTTTCTCTCCTCCGCCCTCGGGTCTTTGAAGTGCTTTTAAACGGCTCGCTCTGCTTTGCTTCTCGTTTTGACAATTATTTATCAATCCTGCGACGGTCCTTGAGAGCCTGATGCGTCCCTCGGCGGTAAGCGGGGGGGTGGGGGGGGATAACTGCATCGCTGGCTGCAAAACAAAGGAACCCCGACGATGGGACGCGGTGGGGAGGCGAAACATAAATGAAGAGAACTTGTTCCTGGCTTTTATCTGGGCTGAGGTTAAAAACTGAAGGAAGAGAAATGTAAGTGTGAGGAGACCACCCGGCTGGGAACGATTTCTGGATTTTTACCGCCTTCACGTTCGATCCTGTGACTCAGCAGATCACAACTAAACAAGAACTTTTCTTTTTTTTACGTCAATCATTTCCACTTTTTGTGTATTTTGTTAAATTTTTGCTGATTTCCACGTTTACTGACATGTTAACTGCTGAAGATGCTCCTTTCCCAGGCTGCATCGGAAGTGCTACAGCTACTTGCTGCTGCTATTATTTGCACTTACAAATGGCCGCAGATTTCTATGTAAATAACCTCGTAACGTTAAACTGATGACGTTTTATAAAACAGGATTGCAGTTTTTCCACCTGGAGTTGTTTTAATCTGCATCAGAATTAAACTGCTAATGCTAATTCTGCTAATGTTGGTTTTATTAATGCTAATGCTAATTCTACTCTGCTGCTATCGCGAGTTCTACTAATGTTAATGCTAATTCTGTTACTGGTAGTACTACTATTGCTAATGCTAACTTTATTGATGCTAATTATGCTAATGCTAATTGCATTCATTCTAATGCTAACGCTAGTTCTACTAATGCTAATGCTAGTTCTGTTACTGGTAGTACCAGTTTTGCCAATGCAAACTTGACAAATGCTAATTCTGCTAATGCTAATTGCATTCATTCTAATGCTAACGCTAGTTCTACTAATGCTAGTGCTAATTCTGCTACTGTTAATTCTGCTAATGCTAATATTACTAATGGTAATTCTACTTATGTTAATTGTGGTTAAAAGCTAAATTTAGCTCACCTACTTTTAGCTAGCCTTGTTATTTTTAGCGTTTAACTAGCTTTCTTAAGCAACCATTTTAGCCTCACTGGATCTTGGGCTAATATGCTAGCTTTATGTTTTTATGATGCATCCCTTAAACGTCTGTTTTATTGCTTTTATTGTTTTACTGTTTTATTGTGAACCACTTTGGGACTGCTGTCTGGGAAAGGAGCTGTATAAATAACATTTTTTTACCTTACTTTTACTACTAGCTATGATTTGTGCTTTTTATAGTTCGCAGTTGGCCACTTTTAGTTTTTGTCGCTACTCTTATCTGTCATTTCAGTACTTCTGCTTCAGCTTCTCCAGCAGATTTCACTCAAATCTCGGCGTTCAGGCGCCATTGTCACAGAAAATGCACTTTCGCTCGTGTCCTCCATCAATGCTCCTTTCCCTTCTCGTTCCTCCTCCCTGCCATCCCCTCTGGCCTGGCGGCAGCTCCCCCTTATCAATCCACCAAGAGGCTAAGAAAACACAGAGATGTGGGATCCCTCCAGTGCTGGACGCTGTAATTGCCTAATTGCTCTTTTTTTCTTGTTCCAACTTGAGGGTTCTGTTTTCTGTCAGCCAGGCGGGAGCACCTCTCGATTGGTTTAATGCCAAGCCGGCGTCCGTTGCTCCTTGGCTCCTCCAGTGGGAAGAGAGCAAACAGCATTTCTAGATCAGCTTCCCAGGATCACAGCTGGAGCCGCTGGTGGCGACGAACGAACGAGCTGCCATTAAAGGACTGGTTCTCCCGGATCGTCCAGTTTCTCCCTGAAGTTTGCAGCAGACAGGGAGGCTGGAAGTGCTGCGGTGTTGGACGAAGGCCGTGGCCTCGAGACGGAAGATAAATCAATCTCAGCTCCTCCTCCACTTGAGCACGCTGACTCCATCCAAGGCTGAGCTTCCCCCGTCTGTTCAGGTGGAGAAAGACCTCCATCTGTCACCGTCCCTCGTCTCAGTCCACACAGCTGATGTGATAGATGCTCTCCACTCGGACCCTCTGTCCTCTGTGCAGCTCTATCGGCTCAAATGAAGACAGATGTAGGCGCTGCGTAGTTTCCACGGTCATAAATTTCAGGCCGTTCCATTGCAGGCGCGGGGGACTAAAAATGGAGTCAGGTACAAACAGAAAATAGACCCGGAGAACACAAAAAAACAAACCGAACGTGTTTTTTATCAGCAGAGCCACACACTGGTCCAGGAGAGGAAGCGTGGAGGCGTCCTGTCATGGAGGCACGCAGGAAACAGACAGAGACAGGAAGCGGCAACAAGGTTCACACAGTCCTGCAACAACAGCTGCTCAATTACACAGTAAGGGTCGCAGCTGCACACATCTGGAGCCGCACAGCATTCATTCAGTCAGGTCTACAAGGATGTGGTCCAGAGAGTCCGACGGCTTCAGTAGATCCTTCAGTCCGGGCAGGAGGGGGTCTGGGAAAATGGCCGACCTCCTCGCTCAGTTTTTATTTCAGCTTCTGATCCAAAAATGTTGAAACGTAAAGAAACACAAACAAGGTCCTGATGAGATCTGAGTACCTATCCATCATCCGTTCATCCATCATCCGTTCATCCATCATCCGTTCATCCTTCATCCGTTCATCCATCCATCCATCCATCTGTCCATCATCCATTCATCCATCCATCATCTGTTCATCCATCTATCCATTCATCTGCCCATCATACATTCATCCATTAATTTATCTATTCATCCGTCCGTCCATCCATCATACGTCCATCCATCTTTCCATGATTTATTCATCCATCCATCCATCCATCCATCATCCGATCATCTTTGATCCGTCCGTCAGTCAGTCAGTCAGTCAGTCAGTCAGTAGAGGATCCAGGACAGACTTTCCTCCTAAATGTTCTCAGGTCAGAGATGATGCATCAACCAGGCAAAAGGAAACCTGAGTAAAAGGTCTGGATTAGGGGTGGAGGAGTCTTGTAGGACGGGTATAATGTCCAGTGTCCACATTGTTGCGTGTCCACAGTGGGACACCTTGAGATCCTCAAACTCACAGATTCTTTCCGGTACGTTTACTGTACACAGACTCTAATTAGATAACTCGACTTAGTAGAAACAAAAATCAGACACACACAAACACACAGATGTAGATAAGTCAGGACTAGAGTGCAACGAGACCCTGGAGACGAACTCAACCTTCATAAAAGACACACCTGTGAGGACTCAGTTCAAACGTCGCTCTCTCAATGTGGACCTGTTTGCTCCCTTCTGTCTGAGTTAGAAATATTTATCCTCGTCCTCTTCTTGTTTGACGTCTCGGGGTTTTTTTTTCATCGCTCTGGGTGGCCTGGACTCCGCCGGCTTCATGATGTCATCCACGCTAACATGGACGCCAAGACGGCAACACGAGGCGGGCGGTGAAGTGAGGCAGCTTTTGAGCTGAAATCTGTTGCTGAAGTAGCTGAGAGTCATTAACAACACGTGCTCTGAGTGCTAACAGGTCATATAAGAGCTTGAGATTAAAAAATATATATATATATTTTAAGGTTTAATCAAAATAAGCTGATTTTAGTTTAAAACTCTGACAAAAATGGGATGCTAGGCCTTGTTTTCTTTAGTAAAATATGTTGTAAAGTAAAATAACTCACCTTTGTAATGTGCTGCTTTCACCAATAAAGCAGAAAAATATTCAAATATACAGAAATTAAAGAGCTGCTGGGATTTAATATATAAACAAACAGAAAACCAGGTTATAGAAACCAACCTGTGGCTGTTTGGTAGCTCATAAAATTCAGTTTGTGCAGATTTATCAACATATTTCCTGTTTTTACTTCAGGTTTGCTTTAAGAAATGTTTATATTCTGAAAAATAAAACAGAAAACATCTTTACAAAATATAAAACAATTAAAAGAAGGCAGAAAATGACACTAAAGCTCCTTTTTTTTATCGTTGCACCTGATCAGTCCCAAGCCTGAAGGCAGAGTTCAAAGGTCACACTGGCATGCGTTTGTCTCCTGGGCAACCCCGCGGTGTGTCCAAACATGGACGCTCCACCCTCTCATCAACAGTCGGCCATGTGCCGCCTGAGTCCAATGACCGAGGATCGGTGACACGTGAACACACACACACACACACACACACTGTTATCAGCACTGCATGACCGGCTCACACTGACTCCTCGCCGCGCCCGTCTCTGATGAGGTCACCATTACGGCTAACGCTTCACTAAATACCTGAAACATTCGCAGAAGTCCTCCTGTGTGGCTGTTAGGTTTTCTGCATGGCGAGCAGAGCTAGCCTAGCAAGCTAAAAGTTAAAATCTGACCTCACAAAAACCTTCATGGGAGATTAAGTTGGGATTTTCTTATTGTCCTGGTTTTACTTAACCTGAATTAATTTTCACAAAAACAGTTACACATAAATTACAATAAACTTTGATTCTGTGCAGTTAACCGGTTAGCTTTTTGTTAAATATTAGCCTGCAGTTAGCCTGTTGTTAACCTGTTAGCATGGAGTTAGCCTGTTAGCCTGCAGTTAGCCTGTTAGCCTGAAGTAAAACAGTTGTTAATGTGTTAGCCTGCAGTTAGCCTGTTAGCCTGAAGTAAAACAGTTGTTAATGTGTTAGCCTGCAGTTAGCCTGTTAGCCTGAAGTAAAACAGTTGTTAATGTGTTAGCCTGCAGTTAGCCTGTTAGCCTGAAGTAAAACAGTTGTTAATGTGTTAGCCTGCAGCTAGCCTGTTGTTAACCTGTTAGCCTGCAGCTAGCCTGTTGTTAACCTGTTAGCCTGCAGCTAGCCTGTTGTTAACCTGTTAGCCTGCAGCTAGCCTGTTGTTTACCTGTTTGCCTGCAGTTAGCCTGTTAGCATGGAGTTAAACTGTGATTACCCCACTAACCTTTATTTAGCCTGCAGTTAGCCTATTAGCCTGAAGTAAAACAGTTGCTAATGAGTTAGCCTGCAGTTAGCCTGCAGCTAGCTTGTTGGTAATCTATCATCTTGTTGGCCTGAAGTAAACGTTAATGTTTTAGCCTGCAGTTAGCATGTTAGCCTGCAGTTAGCCTGTTAACACATTTTTCTACAGGTAATCTATTAGCCCTCCAGTTAGCCTGTTAGCCTGCAGTTAGCCTTCAGTTAGACTACTAATAACCCATTAACCTATAGTTAGTCTGTTGGCCTGAAGTAAATCTGTTGTTAATGTTTTAGCCTGTTAGCCTGTAATTAACCTGTTGTTAGCCTGTTAGCCTTCAGTTAGCCTGGTTTTAATCTATTAGTCTGCAGTTAACCTTGTCAGAAATGGTGAACAATTTAGGCTAAAAGGTAGGGTTAATTTGAGTTTATTTGATGGGTTTTGAGAAAAAAAGTTCAATTTTATAAATTGCCAAGTGGAACAATACAGATTTTTTTTTTAAATATGTTAATTTAACACTTGTTAATGTCCACAACTACACATATGAAAAGCATAACTACTAACACTATTAGGAATAATTATAATAACATGAAGTGTAAATTGAAGAGTTTGACTAACATGTTTTTTTTTTTGTGTTAATATGATCTGTGAGGAGCATAAACTGAATATTAGTATTTAAAGACTAAAAGTTTAGAAACCTCAGGCAGAGGCCACCTGTCAGACCTGCCAGAAAAACAAGATGGCCGTCGGACTCAAAGGCCGCTGTCGGTTTTTTTTTTGGTCGTGTGCCGCTCGGCGCCTGACAGAGCTGCACAAACATTTATGTTGCAGTAATTTTTAAAGGCCTCTGCAGCGTCTTATAAATCTGCCCGCCGCTTTGATGTCTTATCAGCCGTGTGTGTGTGTGAGTGTGTGTGTGTGTGTGTGTGTGTGGGTGTGTGTGTGTGGGGATTCACATCGAGTGTAGGTATTAAACGGCTCATTGACCTGAATAAATGCGTCTTTCTGGGAATTAACATACTGTGGCGATTGTTTCTGTGCAGAACTTCTTTTAATAAAACTCACATTTT
The DNA here is from genome assembly GCF_001649575.2 of Kryptolebias marmoratus. NCBI lineage: Eukaryota > Metazoa > Chordata > Actinopteri > Cyprinodontiformes > Rivulidae > Kryptolebias > Kryptolebias marmoratus. The sequence continues at coordinate 27,903,131 of NC_051437.1, forward strand.
GACACAGAACAAATAAAAAGCATCAAACAAGACAGTTTTAGCAAACTTAACATATCTTTTCTTTAAAAAAAAAAAGGCAAAAACACCTTTTTAAATTATGTTGTAAAGGATGAGCAGACAGTTATTAATCTATGATGAATTAAAGTTACAGCAGTTTGGGTAAAAACGGACACCAGTGAGCCAAACTTTGTGAAATACTGAGTTTACTTTTACCAAATTATTATTTTACCACAGATAATCAGATTCAGCAAACACAAAACTGGCTGTGGCTGTCGGTTTTACAGACACTGAGCTGTAACTTGGTGTGGTAGTAGCTGAGAGTCGCTCCCAACTCGTACTCTGAGGGTCAGTACCAACAACGAGCTGCAGTGAAATGATTGTTTTTCTCTTGGATTAGGAATAAATCAAACTGTTTAAAAAGCTGAAGCGGAGAAAATCAAACGTCTTCTTTCATATTCAGAGAGCGACAGTAACTTCCTGTCCGGTCCCCTCCTCGCCGGGTTTGTTAAACGATGTTTACGTTTGGCTGAGACGGCGGTGATTTACAGGCGTGTGGCGGCTGGACCGGGTCGAGGTAATGATCATAAATAAGAGGTGAAGGAGAGGAGGCGAGGAGGCGGAGGGGAGGGGACGAGCGAGGGAGTGAGAACGGACGCCGTAGCCGTGACGACTTGTTGCTCATCCTGTCACAAGATCCTGCGAGCGCCGCTGACCTGGAGTGAGCTCACCTGGAGACATCAGGGATCGGTTAACTGCTATTTCTCAGATAAACTGGATTAATTAGGGTTACAGCTGGACTCACTGGATTATAATCTGAATCTGACTCACTAGATTAAAATCTGATTCTATCTCACTGAATTATAATCTGACTCACTGGATTATATTCTGAAATTTGACTCACTGGATCACTGAATCTGATTCACTGCATTACAATCTGAATCTGACTCACTAAATTAAAATCTGAATCTGACTCACTGGATCAAAATCTGAATCTGACTCACTGGATTATAATCTGATATTTGACTCACTGGATTATAATCAGAAATTTGACTCACTGGATTATAATCTGAAATTTGACTCACTGGATTATAATCAGAAATTTGACTCACTGGATCACTGATTTTTGATTCACTGCATTACAATCTGACTCACTGGTTTAAAATCTGACTCACTGGATCACAATCGGAATTTGACTCACTGGATCGTAATCTAATCTGACTCACTGGTTTATAATCTGAATCTGTCTCATCCATCCATCACTTTATTACAGTTTTACTGAAAAATCAAACCAGCTGAGTCTGTTATCATGTTGGGAAACAAACTGGAACTTTATTTGAAATACAGTTAATGTTAAATAAACCCAAATATTCAAATATTACAGAGAAAACATCTGAGGCCTCCTTTCAGTTGGGTCTTTATTTTTCTATTTTCACCAGGTTCTGCCTTGAACTGATTTATCTGAATGAATCAGCTCACACACACACACACACACACACACGGTAAAACTCAGATTCAACCTTTAAAATACGCTCCCTTTGATGCCAACCTGCAGTTATTCTTTTATCTCTTAAACAAGAAGGTTTGTTCCTATAAGAAACATCAGATTTCTGGTAAATGGAGGTCAAAGTGTTGATATATTAAACATTAAAGTTTGTTTTATAAATTATCAGTGGAGAGAGGAGTCACTTAAACCTGACCTTTAACCCCTGACCTCTCCTGAATCAGACTCCGTTGTCGGTTTTTTGTTATTTCTCGTCAGGAAATGAGAAAGTGTTTTCTGGCCTCCCTCAGATTGGCTCCTTCCTCCTCCCAAAGGTCCAACTCCGCCCTCTGGTGGTCGGAGGGAAACATTGCAGCGCAGAAACATTCAGTTTGGGTTCAGATGCTACTTTAGGGCTTTAAATTAAAGAAAATAAATATTTTTACAACATTTAAACTGCAGAGGTTTTAAAATCATGAACTGTCCTATGTGTCACTGAAATGTACAACACTGTGCAAAAGTTTTAAATCATTCCCAAATTCATTTTGCTTCCAAGGAGTTAGACTTTCTTCTGATATTTAAAAAACTGGTCTTAAAGCAATTCTTTTTTATTTTTTTGGCTTTTTAGGCACAAGCTGCACAGTAATCTGTCATGGTCACATACTGTTTGGGAAATGAGTGAAAAAGAAGCAAAGGTTTGAAGAAAAACCTCAGGAAATCCAAGGAACTGTTGATTAGGACCACTTTAAAAGATCGGGTCGGACTCAATGGAACATTTTACAGCTAAACTTCGTTTTTTGTGTTTTTCTTTCTTGTTTTTTCCGATTCAACTGATTGATTTTCCAACGAGAACCCTCCTCTCCACGGCTGCACCTTCAGATCCTGTCCACGAGAAAACCAGAAACAGGATCGGAGACCGAGGACCCAGGTGGAGCTCTGTCCTGCAGATGTGGACACAGTTCTCCTTTTGGTGGAGCAGGAACCGGCGTCCCAGCGCCTCGTACCCCTGAAGCACCGTCAGAGTCTAAAGTCTTCTCCAGATCCACCAAACATCCAGACCCCCGTGACCCCCTTAGAGACCCTGACGGCGTGGAGATGTGGTCCAAACCAAAGGTGCGCCGCTCCAGTCCAGTCTGCCGCTCCACCGGTGGCCAGGGCTGCCACTTTTCACTTCGTTTTCTGAAATAAGGTTAAATTTTACAGTCTAGTCTTTGTTTCCTCTGAAGTACTTCCTACTGCAGCTCAGCCTCCTCCACCCTTTTTAATTATTTCCCTCTTTTAAATTCCTGTCAGTAAATCCTGTCTGAAACTTCCGGGTTAAAAAACAGCCCAACGGGTCACATTTGGACCAAACCAACCCTGCTTAGCTTTAACTCAGCCGGGTGGGGTCATCGCTTTCACCCAACACACCTGGTTTCAGTTTTCACCCAAAAAAATCAGCTTAAAATAACTCAAATGTTGAATTATTGCCAACATTACTGGATAACTGCTGAGTCAGCATTCAGCTGTTTTAAACATTCGGCTCATTCAGGCGAAGGCTCCTCTGACTGTTAGCATTTGTAACTTTTCTACTTTTTAAAATATTAAACATTATTTGAAGCTTTCAGTTTTGTTGAATATGAATCTATAAGTTTAGCTAATTTTAGCTTTTAGTGACTATCTTGCTCATTTAGCCACAGATTTGGTCATATTAGCTATTGTGCTTATTTTAGCTTTCAGCTATGGTTTTAGTAATTGTAGTATTAAGCTACTGTTTTGCTGGTTTTAGGTTTCAGCCACTGTTTTGGAAACTTTAGCATTTATTGACGGTTTTACTAATTTAGCACTTAGCTACTATTCTGCTAATATTAGCTTTTAGTTATTGTTCTCATTTTAGGGTTTAGCTAATGTTTTGATATTCTTAGCTTTTAGCTACAGTTTTGCTCGTTTCAGCTTCTGTTCTGCTTGTTTTGTTTTTGACAGTTCAGCTTCAGCAGACGTCACATTTTGCTAGCTGCAGCTTTAGCTGATGCTAGCTAGCTGACGCTAATCATTATTAGCATCAGCTAGCTAGCTAGCTTCACTGTCGAAAACAAGCTAAAGGTAACAGCAGAGGTCAGAGGTCAAACGCCAGGTCAGACATTTTGGACCTTAACGTCTTATTTAGTCCCGCCTTCTGAGACGAGACGCAGCTGCTCTCCGTTTGGAGTCGGCCATCTTGGTTTCAGGGTTGGGTCAAACAAATAAATGCCATGAGTGGAATCGCAGCGTCTGTCTCTGTCTCTGTCTCTGTCCCTGTCCCTGTCCCCGACTCTGTGTCCCAAGCCGCTCGGTCCTCTCCAACTCGATAAGAATGACCTCGTCTCTGACCTCGAGCTTCACAGGTGTCGCTTCAGAGCTCCTTTCTGCACACGGCGTGTTTCTAAAGCCTGAAGCGGCGGCGGCGGCGGCGGCGTGACACGGCGGCGGAGTTGGACGCGGCCATCAGATAAGGACAAGCTCGCGTCGGCCTTTGTTGAAATAATTACGTCTCATTTCGCCGCGGGGAGCAGCAGGTCGAACAATGACAATAAAGATGCCCGGCTCAGCCCAGTCGGGCCGGTTCTGAGGAATCTGGTTCTGGAATCAGGAAGACATGCTTCCTGTCACATTGCACAAGGCGTCCATCGCCTCCCGTCTCCATGGCGACGCACAGCCCACTTCCATTGTCAGATTTGCACGGCGGCGGCGCAGACAAGGGCTTCGCCACGCGCCGCCGACCGACACGTTTTGAGATCGTTACGCCATTTTTCACGTCTTATTATCGCACATTCCAAATCAACTCCGCCATCAGACGCTCCCAAACTGGAGCTCTGCGGAAACCTGGGCGGCGTTTTACGTTTTAAAAGACAAAAAGGTTCAAGAATTCGACTCGTTCTTTCAGAAGCGCGGCGGCAGGGGTCTTTCTTGGCCATCTGCTGTTTCCCGGCTCCCTTCTGTCCCTTTATCGCCGCGGGCTCCACGGGCCCGGTTTAACCGGTTCTGTGGGATTTCAGCAGAACAGGAATATCAAGGGAGAACTTGCCCGGGCCTCGGTGTTTGTGTTCCTCAAGGGGAGGACCGCTCGAACCGGTTTTCTTTGGTGAAGAGATGCGAGAAAGAAAAAAAAAGAGAGAGAGAGAGAGAACGAAGTGGGGGGGTTGGTGCACGGGGCGTTCTCCTTCCCCTCAGTCTCTTCTGTTACAGCTATTCATCGCGGCTCGCCGTGTCTCGCCGTCCATTTGAGAAGACGACCGAGGTTGGAGGCAGCTTAAGTCCGAGGGGCGAGCCGCCGGCTGTGTGAGGTGAGCTGAAAACACGTTCGAGGCTCGACCGGAGCCCGGCTGGTTCAGGTGCTTCTGTTTGAGGCGAGACATCGCGTCATGGCTGAAACTACCGACCCGGGGTCAAACCGTGAACCCTCCCTCCACGCCCAGGCCGGCCTCAGAGAAGGCGTCTGGCAGCCGGGGGCCGGCGTACCTGTCTGCAGGTGCGCGGCGTCTCGGCCGGCGTGTTTGCCCACGATGTGGCGAGGTCTCTGTCAACACAGGGAGAGTCGGTGCAGTTAGGGATAGAGTTTAAACACCACCGCACTGGAAATACAGGGTAAGTGGTAACACATTTCTGTCTGAGGGTGTGTGTGTGTGGTGATAAAGAGATAGCACAGCCAACAAATTGGGGCAGACAGGTCTTTTCTTGCTCTGCTGAGGTGATCAGAACAGCCTCTCTCCTGACATATCCCAACATGTCAGGAGAGACGAATCCAAACGCTGAATATTGGAACTCTGTGCGAGTCCTCCGGTCTGTGGGAGCAGAGGATCGTCCAACGCGTCGGAGACAAACTGCGCCTTAAAGGAGCCACGAAGAAGAAGAAGTCCAAGTATCTCAGATTACTACTTTTTCACGTAAAAGCGAACAGAAACCAAGAAAATCCTGACGAAGTTTCGACGCTTTTCTGCGGCGGATTGTTTCGTTGGGCTGCGATTGTTGGGGACCAGTTGGAGGCACGAGAAAACGTGCTGATTTCTGCACAAAAAAAAGGAGAATTTTGCAGGGAGTTTCGTAGAAACGCAGCTCCGGGAAAAAGGCGAGAAAAATGGGTTTCGCAAATTTTTTTAATACCTCAAAAATTCCTGAGGTCAAAGCTGAGAAGCTCCGAGAACGTTCAAAAACGACAACCAGCCGAGCTACAGCAGAGCCAAACTCTTATTTTGAAAAGTACCTCTTCCTGTTTGCCCGTCGGGGGTTTTTTAAACAACAGATTCTCGAACTTCTCCAAATTGGATTTGTTCGAATCAGAGATTAAAGGCTCTGTAAAGAGGAATAATATGAGAAAGAGAAATCTGACGAGTCACCGGTTGTCATGGCGATTCCCGCCTTTTTTTCCGCGCAGCAGAGCTCCTTTCAGTCGCTGTGCAGAAACCGCGGGTTGGATTAAAAACAAAGATTGTTTGTTTCCGTTGTTTTATAAAAAAATTAAAACAGAAAACAGGTTAAACGGACAACACGCCTAGTTTTTATGATAAATTTAGGAGGTCTTGAACAACAGAAGCGGATTATTTATGACACTTTAATGTATAAACTGTACATCTCACATAAAATGATGAATGAAAACAGCTGAATATGAATATTCTGCTCATTTAGCTGCTGGTTTTTTGGCGCCTTTAGCCACAAGGCCGTTGGGTCACCATCCTCCTTCCTGTTGGTGGAGATGTGGCTCTTTTTTTTTTGTCGGTTTTGAAGACATATTCCCGCCCATCCGGAGCTCTTTCTGAAGCTTCCCAGGAACGCTCCTCCGTACGGTTAATGTCCGGATTTTCGACAGACAGGACGTCTGGAGGGAGGAACTGGAGGAGGAGGCGTCCGATCCCCGGTCAGTTTGGCTGTTCGTGCGTGCAAACAAACCTGGCAGGCCAACAGAGACCCTAGCAAAGGAAGGGAGAGTGATTTGCATGTGAGTCCAGGTTGCATAAACTCAGCAGCTCGCTGCAGTTTGAAGCTGGTTGGTCTCCTGTGATGGAGACCAGCTTGGCGAGGGGGACCGGTCCCAGGGAGCCTGACTCGGTGTTGGTCTTCAGGTCAGCTGCCCTGAGTTCTTCTCGGAGGCATGTCCTGACTCGGACCTGTGGCCCCAGCGTCTCCTGAACCTCCTGAGTCCGTCAGGATGTTGGTGGTCTTCACATCCGTCCCACAGAGCTCAGAAAACAATCTGGGTTTGATCCGGGCTGAGGTGCTCGTAGATCACGCCTCACCAACGCCACCTGTTGGTTTGGTGGGGGTCGCAGCCCGGGTGTGAGGTCCAACCTCAGACCACCGAGCCACAGCGGTGCTCCAGGATGTGTCCCACTCTTCCACCGGAGCCCACTCTGGTTTTAATCTGCCGCAGAGGCTGCTTTACATCACGTCCTCCTGACTACCAGGAGCTCAAATCTGTCCTCTGTGGAGGACATTCGTAAACCCGAATGTCTCCCACCCCCTTCATGCTCCTGAATGAACTCCTCTTCCCGTCTCCAGAGGACATTTAGGGCTTTTCAGTGATGCCAAATGTGAATGGGTGAGGCTGATTACCTTACAAAGATTGGTGAATTTAAAAAAATTGTGATTGGACAATAGTGTCCCCCACCAGGAAGCTTCAGGACCTTTTGGTCCAAAAACCAACTAGTTATAGAGGAACAAAAGCCAGTTTGATTCAGGAACCATTTTTCATTGGAAGAGCTTCAAATATTTTCCTGGAAAGTGGAAACTCGTATCCCTGACTAAACCCTAACCCGGGTGACCTGGTCCAAAAAAAATCAGCTTTTTCTCTTCCTTCTGCGCCGCCAACAACGTTCAAGGTGACACGAGCTGGAAGTTACAGGAATAATTACTTCCTCTGGAATATGTGCCGAAAATCTCCCTCGAACACAAACAAGCAAAGCTGTTTTTCATGTAATTAAAACCCAAAGTGCAAACTCAACTCCCAGACCGTGCCGATCCGGTCCAACTGGTCTTCCTTGATATAACAAAAAAAAAAGTTGTTTCAACATGAGAAAGGCAAAGCGCTCCGGGTTCTCCGCAGTCCTTGGGCTATAACGTTCACGAGCCTAATCTGTGTTTGTTTTCACAAGTTTTATCATTTCCTAATAAGACGGGAGGGAGGGCGCGGCGCTCCGAGTCACATCGGATCCAAATACTCCACAGGGAAAATCCTGCTTAATCCCAATCTCCACTTTCTCTCTGTTCTTTGTCGGACAGCTCAGCGCAGAATGGAGAACTTCAAGGACCTCCTGCAGAAGCTGCAGGAGACCCACGAGCGAGAGGTCGAAGGTCAGGACGAGCAACCGCGAGATCCAAAACAGTTTAAAGCTTCCCTGTTTTCCTCTCAACAGAATCCTCCTAACGAAGTGTGCTTTTTGCCTCCAGGGTGGCAGGCGAAGGTTAAAGAACTGTCCAACAAGAAGGGCTGGTGAGTAAACCCAACGTCAGGGGGGGGGCAGACAGGTGGGCCCGGGAGCCCCGCGCCTGGCTCCCAGCGCCGAGCGCCGAGCTCGTCGTAAAACAGCCCGAGAGGAGCCTCGTGTTGCAACACGTCTGCTCCTGAGTCACCGGCTCTGTTCCTGTTCTTTTTGGAACCGAGGGAAAGCAGGAGAGCGCTCGATTTAACCACTTTAACAAACTGTTTTAGTCACAAACCTGCTGAAAAAACACTCCCGATTCTCCGTTATTAAACACTGAGATCAACATTTCACTGCAGTTTAAACCTCAAAAAACATCCTGAAATTAACTGAGACGTGGCGTCTGAGTGGAGAGCTGAGGGACAAACTGAAGATACGGGAGCGTATCTGAAAAGGGTTATTTTTATTTTGTGTGGCGTTAAAGTGTTCTGGTTTATTCCGCCAGCGACTCGAAGCGGATGGAGGAGCTGTTCACCAGAAACCAGCAGATGAAGGAGCAGCAGAGGCTACTCACCGAGAACATCAAGACGCTGGAAAACAGGTGCGCAAATTTGGCCGAAAGCTCGCCTGTTTTCTCTAAAACTCGGAAACTGTAAAAGTGGAGGGGAAAGTGTTTGTGTAGTTCCTCTGAGAGCCAGAAGGAGGAGCAAAAGGAGGAAGGAGGAAGGAGGAAAAGTGTTTGTGTAGAGAACACAATGATGCTGGAAAACAGGTGCGCAAATCAGCCGAAAGCTCGCCTGTTTTCTGACAGTAAAACGCTGAAACTGTAAAAGTGGAGGGAAAAGTGTTTGTGTAGAGAACATAATGATGATGGAAAACAGGTGCGCAAATTTGGCCGAAAGCTCGCCTGTTTTCTCTAAAACTCGGAAACTGTAAAAGTGGAGGGGAAAGTGTTTGTGTAGTTCCTCTGAGAGCCAGAAGGAGGAGCAAAAGGAGGAAGGAGGAAAAGTGTTTGTGTAGAGAACACAATGATGCTGGAAAACAGGTGCGCAAATCAGCCGAAAGCTCGCCTGTTTTCTGACAGTAAAACTCTGAAACTGTAAAAGTGGAGGGAAAAGTGTTTGTGTAGTTCCTCTGAGAGCCAGAAGGAGGAGCCAAACGGCTGTGGAAGTCGGCGTCTTCCTTCCTGATCCTGTCGTCTGTGCTGGTGTTGGGTTTTCAGGCTGAGGGCCGGCCTGTGCGACAGGTGCACCGTCACACAGGAAGTGGCGAAGAGGAAACAGCAGGAGTACGAGGCGTCGCAGATCCACAGCCTCCAGCACATCTCCCTCCTGGGTACTCAACCAATAAAAACCTTCTTCCTCCTTTAGGGAGAGAAAAAGGCCGCGGTCAGATGTTTGTTTGAGACTTCTGCTGTGTGTCGCAGCCGGAGAGATGACCAACCTGAAGAAAGAAAACCTGAGGCTGAAAGACGAAGCCCGAAAGTTACGAGCAGCTCTGGAGTGAGTTTAAAACCTGCTTTTAAAAATAAACACAGAGCTGATAATAAAACAGAAGGAGCCGTTTACACCAAACTAATTAAAGTTCGTTAGAGTTCAATTTAAATCCAATTAATTTAATTCAATGTTGGCAACAAATGGTGACTTTAAAATAAATCAGCACAACGAGATTTAATCACTTCAGTGCCTTTAATCAGCTCTAATCATCAGATTTCATTTTAAATCTATATAATTACATTTTAATTTGATTAAACTGAATCAATTAAACCAAACAGTCACTTCTTAGTTAATAAAAAAAAACTATTCTGCAAAACAAAAACGAAACAAATTGTTTTTACATCGAATATCAAAAAAATTCAGTTGAAAAATAAAAGCAAAAAGTCACTTTTCTGTAGTTTTTAAACGACTTGAATTCATTAAAATAAAAAGTTTTATGACGTTAATATTATTAATAATCTCATTTTCCTGTAGTTTATAAAACAATGACGCACAAAAAGTTTATTTAATCAGATTTAAATCAAATCTCACTTTTTTATTAATTTAAAATCTATTTTTAAAATAAATGGATTAAGCTTCACTTTTATCTGTTCAGTTATTTCGGTTCAACTTTAAAAACTATTTAAAACTAATTCTTTAAATCAGCAACTTTTTAATTTAAAACAGTTTAATGCAGCTGAAATAAAATATAATAATTATTAAAACTGGTTTGGTTTGTAAATATTAATGTTTCTTTAATTACAATAAATAAAAACAAAAACAATTTAATTGTAGGGGTTTGTTTCACAGCCAAATAATAATTATAGTCCAGTTTAACCTTAATCTGATCAATTCAGTTCAGGGAATTCAAAATATAACTTAAAATATAAAAATATACCATAAAACTGATCAAATATAACTTAAAATAAATAAATATACCATAAAACTGATCAAATATAACATAAGAAATGAATCCAACTGAAGATAAAATGAGTCTAAATATTTCCTGTAAGTTTAGACAAAAATAAATCATAAATTAATTTAGTTTTCATCCGTTTAAACAACAAAAAATTCAAATTAAATCAGTTTATTTAATATTTAAACTGAGTTCAGTTCAACACATTTCACTGACAGTGTGTGTGTGTGTGTGTGTGTGTGTGTGTGTGTGTGTGTGTGTGTGTGCAGTAAAGACCACAGTGACCCCTCCTCCATCAGCAGCAGCACGGAGGTCAAACCCGTCGTCTCCCCCGACCTTTCACCCTCCCCGGGGGTCGTGGCCCTCCTCAGCCCGACCGGCGGCGGCGGCGTGGCCATCAAGCCGGAGGCGGAGCGGCAAGGCGAAGGTGAGGAAGAGGAGGAGGAGGACGAGGAGGGGCGGGGTGGAGGTCGTGTTTGTTGAAATATTAATAAAGTTTTATTTGGATTTGAAACAGAAGCCGAACGCAGCCGACACCTGAGGAACCGAAGCAGCTTCGTAAGATTTTAAACTGAAAACTTTATTTTTCATCAGATTAAATTATTAGAAATATCAAGACTCGGAAACCGTCCATCCGTCCATTTGTCCATTCATCGTTTGTTTCGTTCCAACAGGAAGTCTTCAAGCCTCAGCCGACGTCCGCCGTGCCGCCGTGGAGGACGGAGCATGGCGTCCCTCGTCCTGGAGACGGGAGGTAAGACGGACGTCACGCCTCAAAGTCTCATTCATTCATTCTGGTTTATTTTTACCAAACACGGTGTCTCGTGTCTCATGTCTCGTCTCTCGTGTCTCGTCTCTCGTGTCTCATGTCTCGTCTCTCGTGTCTCGTCTCTTGTGTCTCCTCTCTCGTGTCTCCTCTTTCGTGTCTTCTCTCGTGTCTCATCTCGTGTCTC
>NC_051437.1:27916940-27924594 GCF_001649575.2 Kryptolebias marmoratus
TCGTCTCTCGTGTCTCCTCTCTCGTGTCTCGTCTCTCGTGTCTCATCTCTCGTGTCTCGTCTCTCGTGTCTCGTCTCTCATCTCTCGTGTCTCATGTCTCGTCTCTCGTGTCTCGTCTCTCGTGTCTCGTCTATCGTGTCTCGTCTCTCGTGTCCCGTGTCTCGTCTCTCATCTCTCGTCTATCGTGTCTTGTCTATCATGTCTCGTCTCCCGTGTCTCGTCTCTCATCTCTCGTCTCTCATCTCCCGTGTCTCGTCTCTCATCTCTCGTCTCTCATCTCTCGTCTCTCGTGTCTCGTCTCTCGTCTCTCGTGTCTTTAGTCTTGAAGTGTTCGAGCAGCACCCGTCCATTCACGTCCAGCCTCCTCGGAAGAACTACTCCTCCTCCCCGGAGGTGAAGCTGAGCCGACCCGTGGTCCACGCGCCGATCCCCTGCCACCCTCGGCCAATCAGGAGCGGCCCCGTCCCCGTCCCCTGGCCCCCATCCGAGTCCTCAGACTGGGTCTCAGCAGGAACCGGCCCTGCGGCGGAGACTTCCTCCAGGCTGCACCTGCCGCGCTTCCCCAACCCGGCGCCGCCCGTCCCGCAGGCCGGCGGCAGGAGACACGGCTTTGTCCCCCCATGGCAGAAACCCAACTCCCACCAGCTGCCCGCGAAGGAGCCGACGGTGGTCTTCAAGCTCAGGAGGGTGCCAGATTACCCAGGGAGCGACAGCAAGAAAAAGGATAGTCCGCCGCCCCCCAAACCTGAGAAACCCGCCGAGGAGGAACCCAGGGAGTCCAGCGACGGACCTCTGGACCTCTCAGATCGAGGAAAGTCCAAATCCAACCAAACTCCGGGCGATTACTCGCCCTCGCGCCGAAGCAGCAACGCAGGAACGCAGAGGAGCCCCGACAACGGCGTGACCACACCCGCGTCATCATCGTCCCCATCCCCGTCCCCGTCCTCGTCCTCGTCCTCCTTCACCGCGGCAGCCAGAAAACAGGAACCAGATCCGACGGCTGACCACAGCAGCGAGGTAAACGCCACGTCTCTCCAAAGATCTCCGGGAGGCATACAGACGTTCTCGGGGTCTGATCGCGGGTTTGTCGTCGCAGGTCAAAGGTCAAGAGCAGAAAGAGGAAGTGGACGTTAAAACGGACCAAAGCAACGGGAAGAAGGTTCCTGTCCTCACGCTGTCGCTACGTCCAGGTAAAGAAAAAGGCCGACTGGATGAGTCGTTTCCTGCACAACATTTACTCCTTGGTGTGATGGAAAACACAAAATGGGTCACGATGCAACTGAGACGTGTTTGGAAGCTAAAAGACGCCGAAGGACGATAATTTGAGAGCAGAAATGAAGATAAAAAAACAACATTTAACCGTCAAGAAACCGGCTAAAGTCAGAACTGAGAAAACCAGAAAAAAAACTGCATCTTCTGTGAAATTAAAGAGCTAAATGTCTGCTGACGTTAGCTAAAGAAGCTGAAACTGAGACGAGAAAGCTAAAAGAAGCAGAACACTAGCTAACAGCTAAAACAGCAAAACACTAGCTAAATGCTAAATGTAGCAAAAGGTAGAACAGTGAAGCTGCATGGAAAAGATTAGCTTAAGGTTAAAACGTTGGAAAAGACAAGCTAAATGTAGCAAGAGGCTAGAGGCCAGAGATAAAAAAGAAGCGCTCATTTATTTATTCTAAAAGCTAAAAGTAGCAAAAGGTTAGCTTCAAGTAGCAGAAGACAGATTTCTGAGAGAACCTAACCCTGAGCCGAATGTTTGGATGTTTCAAAGCTTAAATTAGCCTGAAGTACAGAAGGAGCTGGGTTTTTGTAGTTTTTGTAGGGTGAGTGTTTGAGGCTTCAGCTGCCATGTATGGCCCCGCCCCTTTTCTGCTTTCCCAGAAAAAAGGTGGGAATCATCGTGACGACCGGTGACTCAGCAGATTTTAACCTTACTCAGCAAACAGATTGTGTAGTTTCTGACTTCATGTCCTCAACTTAAATGTTAAAAAGAACAAAGTAAGAAGGTGGCCATTTACGATCAAATAAGGATGGATTGGAGACAAAAAAAGGACAATAAATTAGGACAATAAATTAGGACATAATTAAGACGCTTTGTGGCTAACCTGCGACAGACATGTTTGGACATAATTTGCAGTGAATGTTGTGCAAATGGATCGTTTTGATGTTTGTGTCCGCAGCGGTCGTGAGGCTGGAGGCGCTGAACCCGGCTCTCCAGAAGCAGGAGTCGATGTCCTTGAACGAAAAGGTACCTGAAGCTAACCGTGTTAGCGCCTCCGGCCAGACGCCGAAACGTCAGCTGTCTCTTTGTCTTCACTCGTAGTGTGTCGCTGTGTCTTCTGCCTCTTCATCGTCACAGTCGGCGAACGAGCCGGAGAGCAGCTCGGACCAGCAGGACGACGAGAGCGAGTCGGGACCGGACGGAACCCCGCGCCGCAAGAGGAAGAGGGCGTCCGTGGAGACGGAAACGGACCGGGACTTGGACCCAGGCAGTGAGACACGTTTTCAGCCCTTTATACATAGCGACGTGGCTCCCGCCTAAAGGACGGGCTGAAATCAGCTAAAATCAGCTGAAATCAGCTAAAACATCACTAAATGCTAAAATTAGCTAAACAGTAGCAAAGAGCTGAACTTAACAAAACCGTGGCTAAAACATTAAATCGGCAAAACTGCAGCAAAAACCTCAAATTTACAAATATGTGGCTAAAAGCTCAAATTTGCTACTTGTGAAAAAGGCTAAAATGAGCAAAACCATAGCAAGAAGCTAAAATTAGCAAAAATAAAGTCAAAAGCTAAAATTAATCAAACCGTAACAAAATGCTGATATTAGCAAAACTGTGCCTAAAAGCTAAAATAAAAGTAATAGTCAAAAGATAAAATTAACTAACCTGTAGCTAAAAGCTAAAATTAGCAAAATAGTGGCAAAAGAGATTAAATTAGCAAAACCACACCTAAAAGTTAAAGTCAGCAAAACTTTAGGAAATGCTAAATTAAGCAAAGCAATAGTCAAAAGCTAAAATTAACCAACCTGTAGCTAAAATTTAAATATAAACAGTAACTAAAAGCTAAAATTAGCTAAACAATAGCTAAATGCTAAATAAAAATTATTGCTAAAAGCTAAAATTAGCAAATATATATAAATTTTACCTGAATAGTAGTAAACAGTAACTAAAAGTTAAATATAAACTGTAGCTAAAAGTAAAAAAATGTAGCTAAAATTAGCTGAACAGAAGCCAAAAGAAAATCAGTACAACTAAAGCAGCCATCTTGTTTCTCACTCAGACGTCCATCAGGAGAGGAGGATCAAGATCACCGTGAGAGCTGAGGAGAGGAGCCCCAGCTAGGACAAAATGGCCGCCACGTCATTGTATTTTAACCGCGTGGCGAGCGCGCGTTTACCACGCGACGACTTGTGACCGCCACCGAAATGGAAACTCGTTTCCACGTTCCTGCGTCCAACTTTTCTCCGTTTTAGCTCCTCTTCTGTCCCCGCCGGGCGTCACCTTTGACCTCTGGGTGGTTCTGGTCCAAACGGCGGCGGGACACCTTCCGAGGTGAAGTTTAGGACAGGAAGGAGAGCTGTCGGTTAGCGGGCTGGGTGTTTGTAAAAGATTCATTTTGTGTCGCTTTCCTTTGTTTAGATCGTGGATAAAAGATTGAAAAACAAACACGGATGTAATCTGACTCCTGAATGTTGTAAATAAAAATAAAAACATCGATCAGAACAGCTGAGCGAGCTTGGAAACTCTTCTTTTTTTTATGTAAGTGTAAACTTTATTTTTTTTAGCACCTCTCAGCCGTCAGGTTGGAGTCGCACTTCGAAGGTCACACCTTCTGCAGCAGTTTGACAGCTTACTACCCAACGACCCTCTGCTGCACCGAAGATTACGCTTTAATTAAACATTATTATATTTAAACGACACCTCGCCTTCTGCTGCTTATGAATTAAACGGGTTTTTATTTGTTTTTTTATAAAAAAAGACGTCCAAACTGTCGTCGCTCTGCAGAAGAGAAGCTGAAACTTCCACTTTTTACATTTCTGGGTAAAAATATTCTTTTTTTTTTTTTTTCCTCCCTTAAAACCCGAGCAACGACACCTGCTCATAATTAAAATATTCGGCTAATTTTCCTGGCAGAACTGTCACTGCTCGGCTATTTTTTGCCATTGAGGCCCCCTCCCCCCCTGCAGAATTGTCTTCTTTTTTTTTTTTTAAATAACCAAGAAAGACAGACAAGAAAAAGCACCTTCCTCTTCCTCTTTTTCATTTTCAGAATGCACATATTTTGCAAGTTTTAACTTTCCACCCGCAGCCGTGACGCCTTGCGTCAGGTTGGTTGAAAGAGGTGATAAAAATACATTGAAGGAGTCCGTTTTTAAACGATTCTGCTTTTCTGCACCACGCTAATGTGTTTTCTGAACGTAACAATATTTATGCTCCAGTAAATACGTAGAAACAAACAAATATCGGCACAAAGTTTTGTATTTTAGCATTTTATTTTGGTCAAAAGTCCAGTTTTTCTTCGTGTTAACCAGCTTTAAAGGTTGTTTTGTCGTCTTTTGTACAATTAGTCCAGTAAAATATTATTTCAGATCATTTAAAGTGGGTTTCTGGGAACAATTAATAAATTATCTGTTGTAGAAAGCTCTTTAAATGACCTCAGTTTGGAGTTGAATTCAACCAAACTGACAAGTTAACGGCTAATCCATCAAGGTTCATTTCTGCCTCTAAAACAGCTCAAAAAAAAAAAAAAGTAGCAGTTTGTGTGAAAGTTCCTTTATAAACCTTTACACTAACATCTAATCTGCATTACGTAGTCGTTTAAATAGAGCTGTGTATTTATTTACAGCAGCTTTAGCAGCTAGCTGCTACAGCTAGCTGTAGCAGTTTGAGTGCAGCTCGGGGTACGTCTGGCAAAAACACCAAATATTTCTGTCAAAATGAGCTTGTTATGCAAAACAGGGACATGTGAGGGGTGATTAAATTACATTCAGATGAGCTGCTGTCAGATTTTTGTTTGTTTTATCTAAAACTAACTTCTGTTGGCAGAAATTAGCTTTAGCGTCACTCAGACCGGTTAGCTTCTCAGTCTGGTCAGAAGTTATTGAAGCATTTCTCCACATTGAGGCCATCTGTAACATTTTAAAAGTAAAAGTAAAATGTTTTTTAATGTTCAGAAGACATTTGTTTTGGAGTCATCGTGTTCATGAAGGCCTCCGCAGCAAATCAGCCAAAAATAATAAAATAAAATGGCTGCAACTCCTTCGGTTTTTCCTTCCTCAGGTGATTTCAGTTCAGAGGCGGCGGGCGATATGCATTCAGCGAGGAGAACCGGGCCTTGACTGCAAGTCAAATTTAAAGCTTTTGGTCTTGATTTTAGGGCATTTTAGTAGAAATATAAACCATTGGATTAATATAAAAATATAAATTACAACATTAAATGTTTGAAATGCGGCTTCGTTCGTTCAGCCCCGGGTTGCTTTTTCACATTTCCCCAACAGGAAGTGACAAATGGAAACTTTAACCATTTTGGTGTGAAATTATTATTTATTTTTTTTTGCTTCCTTTTCCTCTTTTCGGATAATCAGCTTTCATCACTTTAACGCTAATTTGGTTCGTTTTGACACCGAAGATTGACTTCAGCCGAGGAAAACCTGAATTTTATGATTTATTTCAGGGTTTCAGCTCAAAGTTGTGTAACCAACGAAGGACTTTCCCCGAGTTACGACAAACGAGGTCCAACGGACAGAGCTGCGAGCAATTTATGACAATTAGGCTGCAATTACCAGGCAGTGAAGAAAGTCCTGACAAGACGGGAAATTCTGAAGCCAAAACGGACAAATCCAGCGTCAGAAATGTGTTTAACAGAAAGGTGGCGTTATTTTAGCTCGTTTAAGACAGAAGACAGAGGACAGAGGTCCAACGTCTTCCGTCCTCGTTTAAAAAGTCCCCAAAGTTTCCATTTAAACTCCGAACGAGTTTATTTTTCAACGGTTCTGTCTCAGCTCTCCGAAAACAACTTTCAGCTGCTTTTATGTTTTAGCTGCTGTTCAACTTCTGAGCTTTTAGCTAGCCTTGCGTTACTTTTGGCTACTTTTAGCTTGCTTTTAACCTTTAGCTAGCTATTTGCTACTTGAGCTCTTAGTAAGCATTTCACTACTTATAGCTCAGCTTTTTCTACTTTTAGCTACTGTTTTGGTATTTTCAGCATTTAGCTTGTCTTCTCTTTCAGCTTTTAGCTACTTTTCCATTACTTCTGGCTTTTAGTGAACCTTTTGTTGTTGTTGTTTTTTTTGGCTTCTAATTAGCCTACTTTTAGCTTTTTGCTGCTTTTCACTTTCAGCAGCAAAAAGCTTCTAGCTAGCCCCATCCACGCCTTAGCCGGGCCCCCCTTCAGGCCTTAGCCGGGCCCCCTCCAGGCCTTAGCTGGGACCCTCCAGGCCTTAGCTGAGCCCCCTCCAGGCCTTAGCCGTGGCCCCTCCAGGCCTTAGCTGGGCCCCCTCCAGGTCTTAGCCGGGCCCCTTCCAGGCCTTATCCAGTCCCCTCTCCAGGCCTTAGCTGAGCCCCATCCAGGCTTTAGCTGGGCCCCTTCCAGGCCTTATCCAGTCCCCTCTCCAGGCCTTAGCTGAGCCCCATCCAGGCTTTAGCTGGGCCCCTTCCAGGCCTTATCCAGTCCCCTCTCCAGGCCTTAGCTGAGCCCCATCCAGGCTTTAGCTGGGCCCCTTCCAGGCCTTATCTAGTCCCCTCTCTAGGCCTTATCCAGTCCCCCCTCCAGGCCTTAGCCAGGCCCCTCAGCTTCAGGTGTAATCATTAATCTGGCTCCGCCCCCGGCTCTCCTGTTGGGATTCATGTCCTGTTTTTTTTTTATCTCTCTGTCGTCGGGCTTCAGAGGGAACTTTGTTTCTAATCCTGGTTCTTGATTAAGGATTATATCTAAGAGAAGCATTAAAGCCCCTGAGGGGGGAGGATGAGGAGTGAGGAGGAGGGGGGTGCGCCCGGCTGGCTGCCTGAGAGCTGCAGAGATGCACGATAGCAGCCGAAGTTTTATTTGAATACCTGTCAGAGCTGCCATGCACACCATGCAAATTAGCTGCTGACATCTGTGGACCCATTCATCCGTCCTTCCCCCGGCGTGGGCCTGAACCTGGGCTTGGACTCTGCCTGTGGGGGGGCGTGGGGGGGCTGTCCTCTGAGGAGAAACTGAAGCCTGTTATTGTTTCTGCAGTCGCCTGAAGAGGTGCTGCTGACAGGAGGGGACCAAAAAAAAAAAAAAAAAACTTTAAAAAAAAAGAAAACCAAAAAGGGAAAACAGGGCAGCTGCGACGGTATCGGCTCATGAAACCAAGAGCGCAGCTGACGTGAGGCTTGTTCCTCTTTACGCCTCCCTACAGCGCAAACTTCCTCCTTTCAGCCCAGTGCCTCGTCGCTCCGCCGCCCCGTTCACATCTGCAGCCTGACACCGGGGGGTTCGGGAGGGATGGAAGCCGCCGCCCCCGAGAAATGAGGACTATTCTCCCCGCGGTCATCTGAGCCGAGCAGATCCTCCAGAACCCCCAGAAACAAGCTTCTTCTCCCCAGCGGACCGGTCCACAGAGCGGTAAGCGGCGCCGGGTCTCTGCTCAGAGGAAGCCGGGTCGGGGGTGGGGGTGGGGGGGTGG
>NC_051437.1:27925072-27946800 GCF_001649575.2 Kryptolebias marmoratus
CATTTTGTATTAACAGGACAGGAGCGATGTCCTGCTAATTTCGACAAAATTCTAAGAATGTAGAATGGTTTCTATTGGTCCATTAACCCTAAAAATGTAAAAAAAACAAGATGTCTGTTTAATCCACATCAACCTGATTGTGTATGTGAGTTTTTAGGTTGCCCCTTTAGAAGCAGAAACCGCTCCAGTTTCAGTTCTGAGTTCTCACCCGGCTGGCACTCAAACTTTTTTCACATCTTCAGTCATCTCAGACAAAAAAAAAATTATAATCTGACGGATTATTCACCCGGAGCGTTAGGGACGTACGCAGAAACGCCACAGTGACGTCACAGCGGCGGCTGAATGTTCAGATCAGAACAAGACGGAAAAAAAAGCAAATTATTCAGATTCTGCTCAGATTAGACCACCAATTAAAGCAGCTGCGGGCGATCATATAACCGCCTCTATCTCTCTCTTTGTGTCCGTTAGCAAAATATCTCACAAACCGGCGGCATCCGATTAACCTTTGCGACCCAAAATGGCCGCCGCAGCTAATCAGCCCGGCTGTAACTCAGAGGTGTGGTAGAAGCCGAGAGTCGTCCTCAACACGAGTGCTCCTGGCGGGCGACAAGCATCCCAGGAAGACAAGTTTTCTTTTATTTATTTATTTTTCTCTAAAAGCTTTAAAAAGCTTCTGATTTTAAACTTCTAACATCCAAAAGAAAAGAGAAAAAGTTCAGATTTCCGTCAGCCAAAATCACTTTAAGCTGATTTAACACATTTTAAACGATTTAATTTAAGCTTTAAACATTCAACGCAATTAAACATTGTATAAATTTATTATTTTCTCGTTAAAGATAAAACAAAAAACTTTATTTTTTGGTGTTTTGGCCTCAGCAACAGGAGAATTAAACTATTAATCAATATTTTATATTAAAATCAAGTTGATAGAAACTGTAAATATAATCATGATAACAATCTGAGCCTTTTAAAGGTTTATTTCATCTCAGTAAATCAATATTTTCTTGCATTTTTATGAATTTTTCTGCCATAATTCTACTTCCTGTAGTCGGCTTAAAACGCTTTGATTGTCTTCAGTTTTTTTTTTTGTTTGTTTTTTTTTTGTGCAAAAAGTGAATTAATTCGTTGCAGCTTTAAACGTTGAGATATTCAGATGTTTAAGAGTTTTGGCTCTAATTATTCCTCGGCTCCCTGGAGACGGAGGACAGGCCGAAACATCGGCTGATGTTCTTTTATTTAGAACAACAGGAAGGATTTTAAACTTTAGAGTTTTGCTGAATAAATAAATGTCTCTACGATCAGTTCGACTGGACTGAACGAACCAAAAGTCTGTTTACTTTTGTAGCTCCTTTCATGAAACGGAAAAAGGAAAATTTACTTGTGCTTTTTTAAAGTTACGTACGGCTAAAGGCTCACGGTGGCTAAAGCTAGCATTGGATGCTAACATATTTTATGTCTATTTGTAGAAAACAGAAAATAAAACATTCTTCTTCCTACAATAATTATAAAAAAAACAGCCCAATCAGCACAAAAAAAATCCCCAACTAATTCACTTCTGCTTTTCTGTAACCTCCATTTTGGTTCGTCTGTTGCATCTTTATGCTCATGAAGGCTAACGCTAACAGCGTGGAATGCTAACGTATATTTAAAAAACTTAAATTTTAAAAAAAGGGGCTTTGTTAATTTGTGAAAGTGAAAATAAAGCTTTCTTCCTTGTAGAAGGACAGAAAAATGAACAATTAATCGTGTTTTGTTTTGTTTTTCCGGCAGATGCTCACAGTGGCTAAAGCTAGCCAAATTCAATGCTAACGCTAAGATTTTAATTTTTATTTTTCAAAAGTGATGTTAACTTTTTAAAGCAGAAACACATCGTTCTATTTGTTTCATTAAAAGACAATTTATTTTTTATTTTTTGAAAACACTAGAGGCTAATGATGGCTAAAGCTAGCTGAATGAAATGCTAACTAAGACATAGCTTTAAAAGTAGTAAAGTTAACTTGTAAAAGTGGAATTTATAGGCAATAAAACCATCAGGTGTTTTCTTTTTTTGGTCTAGCTAGAGGCTCGGGAAGCTAAAGCTAGCAGTGTATAAATGCTAATTTGCCTCGATTACTCTTTTTTTTTGCCTTGTTAAACATCTTTTAAGCTAATATTTGTTCAATTTTGGCTGTAATAGGGTTAGCTTATGTGGTGACATGTGTGACCAATTTATATTTAAATCATCTTGAATGGATTGTTGTCCAAATACAAAGATAAGCTAACCAACTGTTAGCTGTAGCTTATATTCAGTTACTGTAAATACGCTCAAAGCTGACGAAAGGTCTCGATTTTAGTTGGTAAATCTTTATCTTTTTGCTTTGAAATGGGTTCATTTTAAAGTGGATGTGCTGCAGATCTGCGGTGAGCCAGCATTTAAAAACTGAGGAGATTCAAAGAAAAGAGAAAGAAACAAACAAAAAAAGCGCAAGTTAACACTTTCGCATTCGCTTGTCTTTCATATTCCCCAACGTAGGTTAAAAATAAACTCTGAAGCTGCCATGTAAGCATTCTTTGTTCCAGCTCAGAGTCCATTTTCATGTATTTATGTATGCAAAGCAGAAGCCAGCGGTGACAATGCCTTTCTGTGAAATAGAAATTAATGTGATTTTCCCACAAGGCTTGTGTTTATTTCTGTCCTTCAGACCCGTTCAGCCGTTGGACGTTTTAACCGTACGATTTATAGTTTTCTGGTTTGGAACGTGCCAACATTATGGCCAGCGAGCGATAATGTAATCGCCTGTCTTTGTCTGCTGGCAAAATATCTCCTGAACCGCTTGATGGGTTTGATTAAAACCCAACTGGACCCAATTCAAGATGGCGGCCAATGAAAAACGTCTCTAAGTCGGCCAGTTTTACTTTCGTCAAGCTTAAAGTAGCTGAGAGTCATCCCAGACAGGCGCTCTGAGCGCAGCGGGTGGACGACGTGCGTCCCTTTAAAGAGCGCGAGTCCGGTTCCGTTGTCCTCTACAGGTGTCCCCTGTCTTCGCTGTCTGGAGGACGAGTTGTTTTATCGCTTGTTTTGGGGTTTTTTACGGTTTTAGACGTGTCTGTAGCTGAACGGCAAAGAGCAACGGGACGCTGTAAGGGAGGACACAGGACAGAGGACAGAGGACACCAGTGAGACAGTTCTTCTGCAGATCCGGTCCCGTTTGAGCTCACAGATTAGCGAAGGAAGTGATCAACAAACATCTCCTGGATCACAGGTTTTAAAGAAACTTTCCTCTCTGTCTTGATGTCCTCAAAATGTTTCATTCTAGCGAGAAACCGCAGGAAGTGAAGTTGCAAAGGTCACGGAGGGCTTAAAAAAGGAGCTTTGAACTTGTCTCCTGGCATTTCCTGTTCCCCAATCGTGTTCCTCTTCGGTGGACCAGCCGAAGGATCCTCGGGTTTCATTCAGCCATTTGGATTTCTGTTCCTCTAAGAGGCGAGCCGACGGGACTTTTGGTTTTAGTTCATCCTTTGCAAACCGGAGGCCGGCGTCCCCCAGGAAGTCCTGCTGATGTCTTTATTTAACGTTTATCACAAATAACTGATGAAGCTTCATCCCACAAACTGTAAAACTCCTAAACTCCTTGTCATTACTTTTAAATAACGTCGTTTTTATTTGTTTTTATCGACTGTAATCATTCCTGTCCGTATGGACGGATGCTGTTTATTTGTCATGTGAACCGACGGACAGACGTCAACGAAACTCGCCCCAAGTAAAGATGGCCGCCACAAAGAGCTGACTTTAGCCAACACAAGAACAGCTACAGAGGTAGTAGCTGAGAGTCATCCCCAGCAGGAACTCTCACCAGTTTTTAGTTTTGTTTTGGTGCAGTTTGACACTAGAAACACTTTGTTTGTTTGTTTTGAACAATTTTATTTGTTTAAAGATTAAATCTCTTTAAGTAAAAATAAACAAACGTTTTAATGTTTTAAATCTAAGCAGAAATGAGACTAAATGTAAGAATTTAACCTTCATGAAGATTCCTCTGGACCTAAAACAGACTTTAAAGTTTCAAAATAAAGTCTGTTTTTAGTTGTTTGCAATCTGCCGCTTCACCACTAGATGTCACTGAATCTGACCCTGAATCTGCCTCCTTAAAAATAACATAATTTTAAATCGATTTTACTCGAATTAAACTGATGTTTCGGTTCTTCCACCCTGCAGTAGTTTGATTTCAGAGATCTGAGAGGAGAAATAAACTCAGACTGGCTGAAGAATTATTAACTTTCTGCCGGTTTGCTGTTTCAGAGTTAATCATACACACGACCCGGTCTCCTGCTGCTCGTTTTACAGTTTCTGAGAGCAGAAAACCTCGTTTTTACAGAATTATCCTCAAACAGAAATTATTTAATGAATGATCTTCAGGTTTTCATCCTTTAGAGGATCTGTTGAGTCAAATGTTATCAGAACTTTGATTTATTCAGACATCGTTTCAGGAGCTTCAGGTTTATTTTATTCGTATAATTATTGTTTAACCAACTTTAATGGGACTGGATTTACCTTAACTGGTGCTGAGCTCCGGGGTCAGTTATCGTTGATTCATTACGGCCGTTTGGTTTTACTTAGTAACCAGGTTCGGGTTTTTGTTGTTTCCTGTTCTTCTGACAGAAACACGCTGAGCTCCCACCTTAAAGGGCGGGCGGGCGACCATGTAACCTCGCTCCTCTAATCTTAATATAATATTAAAAACATCTCCTGAATCCTTTTTATTTATTTTTTTTGTTGAACTCTGGATGCTCGTCAACAACTGATTCACTGTTCAAGCTTGAATAAAGATGGCCGACAGAGCCAATCAGCCTCACAGATTTGACAGATATTGAGCTGGGGTTTGGTGTGGTAGTAGCTGAGAGTCATCCTCAACACAGATGGGTGATATGCATTCCCTCCTGGAGTTTTGGTGTTTTGGACTCCTAGAGTCCAGGAGTCCAGGAGTCTAGCAGTCCTACAGTCTAGGAGTCCTAGAGTCTAGGAGTCCAGGAGTCCTGGAGTCTAGAAGTCTAGAAGTCCTGGTGTCCAGGAGTCCTTGAGTCTAGGAGTCCAGGAGTCCAGGAGTCTAGGAGTCCAGGAGTCCAGGAGTCTAGGAGTCCAGGAGTCCAGGAGTCCTGGAGTCTAGGAGTCTAGGAGTCTAGGAGTCTAGGAGTCTAGGAGTCCAGGAGTCCAGGAGTCCAGGAGTCCAGGAGTCCAGGAGTCCAGGAGTCTAGGAGTCTAGGAGTCCAGGAATCCAGGATTTAGGAGTCCAGGAGTCCTGGAGTCCAGGAGTCCAGGAGTCCTGGAGTCCTGGAGTCTAGGAGTCCAGGAGTCCTGGAGTCTAGGAGTCTAGGAGTCTAGGAGTCTAGGAGTCTAGGAGTCCAGGAGTCCAGGAGTCCAGGAGTCCAGGAGTCCAGGAGTCCAGGAGTCCAGGAGTCCAGGAGTCTAGGAGTCCAGGAGTCCAGGAGTCTAGGAGTCTAGGAGTCCAGGAGTCCAGGAGTCCTGGAGTCTAGGAGTCTAGGAGTCTAGGAGTCTAGGAGTCTAGGAGTCCAGGAGTCCAGGAGTCCAGGAGTCCAGGAGTCCAGGAGTCCAGGAGTCTAGGAGTCTAGGAGTCCAGGAATCCAGGATTTAGGAGTCCAGGAGTCCAGGAGTCCAGGAGTCCAGGAGTCCAGGAGTCCTGGAGTCCTGGAGTCTAGGAGTCCAGGAGTCCTGGAGTCTAGGAGTCTAGGAGTCTAGGAGTCTAGGAGTCTAGGAGTCCAGGAGTCCAGGAGTCCAGGAGTCTAGGAGTCTAGGAGTCCAGGAGTCTAGGAGTCCAGGAATCCAGGATTTAGGAGTCCAGGAGTCCAGGAGTCCAGGAGTCCTGGAGTCCTGGAGTCTAGGAGTCTAGGAGTCTAGGAGTCTAGGAGTCTAGGAGTCCAGGAGTCCTGGACTCCTGGACTCCTGGACTCCTGGACTCCTGGAGTCCTGGAGTCTAGGAGTCTAGGAGTCTAGGAGTCTAGGAGTCCAGGAGTCCAGGAGTCCTGGAGTCTAGGAGTCTAGGAGTCTAGGAGTCTAGGAGTCTAGGAGTCCTGGAGTCCTGGAGTCTAGAAGTCCAGGAGGTGTCCCTGCTCCCTCTAACCTCCTGTGTTTGGTCCTCCAGGCGCCACCATGGGCTGCGTCGGCTCCAAGAAGGAGCAGGAGGCCCTCAGCAAGGCGGCGGGAAACAGCAACCAGCAGAACCAAGGGCAGAACGCCCGCTACATCAAAGACCCCACCTCTGGCTCCAAGGGTGTAAGTGGACTCAAGGACAGAGGTGTCCCATCCGGGTCCTGGTCCTGGAGGACCACCATCAGGACCAGGACCAGGATCTCCACCACTCCTTTCACTGTTTTTACATCTAACTGCTGCTTCACACTTTCAGCTGTTTTAACTTTATTTACAAACATTTTCCCCACAGAAAGACAACTTTAGTTCATTCTAAAGTAGTTTTCTTATTAAAATCTGCTTCAGCTTCTTCTCTTCTGCTACTTTTAGCTTCTAGCTAGCCTTTTCCTAATTTTAGTGCTTAGTTACCTTTCTGATACCTTAGCATTTAGCTAGCTTGTTGGTACTTTTACATAATTTTTGCTAACATTTTGATACTTTTAGCTTTAAGATAAGCTTTTGTTATGTTTAGCATTTAGCTAGTCCTTTGCTACTTTTGGCTACTTTTTGACTCCTTTTAGCTTCTAGCTAGCCTTTTGCTAATTTTAGCTTTTAATTACCTTTCTAATACCTTAGCATTAGGCTAGCTTGTTGGTACTTTTACATAGTTTTTTGCAAACATTGTGCTACTTTTAGCTTCATAGCCTTTTGCTAATTTTTAGTTTGTTTTAGCTTCTGTTCTTCTTATTTTAACTAAAATCTCAGTTTCGGCTTTTTCAGTAAACTCCGCTTTCTGACATTTTCTCTGCTTATTAATAATAATCGTGTTCAGATCAGATTTAACAGCTAAAAAACCCAGTTTTTAAGTTTTTTTTTTCGTTTTGCCTTTTCTTTGGGGACAGGAACAGCTGAATATTTAAACATTTATAACCAAAAACATCCAAACAAACTGAACTAAAAGCAGGTTAAACTCCTCGCGTCAGACTTTTTTGTAATAAACGCCCTTTGGTGCTTTTATTTATACACGTTACTGTCGACATTTAAGAGCAGAAAGAAGCAGCATCGCTCTTTGTTTGTCATCATTTTCACGACATTTCTCAAAAACGTGAGCCGATACGAAGCTGTTTGAGGCGAAGTTCAGGAAAAACAACCCGTTTCATGAACTAATTTCCTCGCGACGACCTCAGCTGTGGGCCTCAACGTGTGAGTTTGCATACAGGCCAGACTCTGATCTGCGGCTGAGCCGAAGCAGCCGAAGCAGCCGAAGTAGCTGCCGTCCTGCGGTTCCTTCGGCTACTGCTTCCTGTGCGTCAACGGTAACATCAACTAAGCCCGAGAGAAGAAAGAGGAAGTGAGAGAAGCAGAAGCAGGACGCTCAGACCGGAGAGGTGCGGCCACAAGAGACAGAATGCACTTTATACCCACTTCTGTCTCTGATGTCTCGCTTGGAGACATTTTAATCGACCTTTGAGGCTATTTAGGACCGAAAACTGAAATAAAAAGACGCTCTAAACCTAAAAACATCAGCTGTTAAAATTAAATCCGCTCGCTGCAAAACTATGAAGTTAAACATTAAAACCCGTCGTCCTGAGCTGCATCAGCTGCTGCAGGTTGGAGGAGTTCTCCACAAACGCTGCCACACAGTTTTAAAACGTGGGTCTGCGCTCAACGTAAACAAAGCGCCGTAAACACGCACAAGTGCATCAAAACTGTCTTGGTCCTGAATGACTCAATGGCCGGTCAGCAGACTAAAGCTAAACAAACAACAAATTTTGCTTTCAAATTTATAATTTTAGGGACGAATTAATCGTCGATTTCTGCTTTAATTTCAGTCAGGCGGCTGCAGAACGGCTAATGTTAGGTAAGGACAGGAAACCTAAAGAAAGTAAAGCAAAATGTGGTCAAGATTATGAGTCAAGATGAGAAAGTTTAAACACAGTGACACGGTTTTGTTGTTAGGAGGACTTTTCTTTTTCTAAAAAAAAAGGGTCATTCTTCTTATTTTAAACGAGTGATGCATCATGAGTCACCCTGTTTTCTCTCTGCAGACCAAGATGCAGCCCAATCCCGGCCCTTCAGATGGTGAGTTTCTTTACTTCGCTTTAAACTCGCTTTGAGGTCTCGTCTGAATCCGATCGGCTCGGGGTGTCAGCGAGAGCCCCCTTCTTCTCAGGTTTTTAAACGTAGAACAAAAAATAAAACCACTTTTTCTTCAAATCCGAAAGAGGAAGGAGTCAGTGTGTGGGTGCGGAGCGATAAACCTTCTCTCTGCCTCGCCAGAACACACACACACACACACACAAAAATAAATTAAAAAACAGATAAAGTGAGACCAGCCCTGCTGCTATTATTACCGAGCAGATGAGGAAGTCGGGGCGTGAAGAAGGGGAACCCAGTTTCAGTAAAAAAACACGTGGCGTTCCCGGAATCGACATGCAAATCTGACGTGTCTTTAAAGCCTTTTCAAACAAAAATACAAAAAAATGAAGGAGTGAAACTGACAAAAACTAAACTGAATCCACGAATATTCCAGCCGCTCATAAAACCCGATGTTTTATTTGTCATTCCTGCGTTTATTCCTTTACTTCTGAATGCATCCCGGCTTTGGTTATGTTTCGTAATTCATTCGTTTGTGTATTTAACTTTAATTTATTACGATGTCTTCTTAAATACGCGGTACAGCTGCTGCGGTCGGATGAACACTGAAGCTCTTTGTGCCGCGGCGCAACAGGAAGTGACCGTTTTTACAACTTCAGGTTTATGAAGCTGCTTTATGAGAAACGACCACAGCTAAAGCAAACACGGCTGTGAAATGAATATAATTCACTTTATTTCTTAGTTCTTAGGTGCTTTACTTTCTTTCTACATCTACCTGCCTTTTTTATTTCTCAAAAAAAACTTGTGTTGAAAATAAATAAAGCTTACACTACAATATTTAATGCTTTAAGGGCATTTTTTTCCACAAGGTAACTTGTTTGCTAATGCTAACAGTGCTAGCAGCTAGCTTGATTTTTATTTCTATGTTCAATCCTCCCATTATTTGTGACACAAACATCTTTTTACTCAACAAACTGTGACATCTCGCATTTTCTCAGTTGCTGTTTTAAGTTGATTAAAACAGCGACTCCTGTAGGCCATACTGAACACAAGCTAAGCTAGCCACTAATGCTAACTTTGCTAACGACTTTTGCTGTTTTTCTTTACTCTTTTATTACAAATGTTGAAGGAAAGTCTTTCACATTTAATAATCTAAGCTGAAATGCAAACAAAAATCTAAAGAAAAAGATGTTTCTATCGTTTATTTTGTACTTTTTAAAGATTTTCTTTTAGCTGCGTTTGTTTTTATTAGCATTTTCTCCCAGTTGTTATTTCTCAGAGCTATTTGTGACACAGCTACCTGCTTTATTTAACTAAATGTGTTCACTAAGTCATTAAGATATTACTGTAAAATACAGCTGTTTATTAAAAATAAAACTAAAAGCTTCACTGCACAGCTGTCTGCTTTCAAGTCATTACTCTCACTGCAGGTTAAGCTAGCTAGCTGCTAACGCTAACATGCTAGCAGCAATAGCAAGAGAGAAAGCCTTTTTAATTTGATTAACAAACAGAAACAGAAAACATATTCATGACACATAATTTTGTTTATCAAACTATGGCAGCTAAACAACTGCTTTTATTTAAACCCAGTTGACTCCTAGCATTGGCATTAGCATGAGCAGCTAATATACAAGCTACTAGCCGCTCATGCTAATGGTGCTAGCAGCTTCTTTGTTGATAAGTTTTTATCTGTCATGTATGAAAGAATATTTTTAATTTATTTATTTATTTTTCTACATTTATTTGTGGGGCTTTTGTCATATTATGACCCTTCAGAGCGAACAGACACCTTCATCTGTTGTTTGTTTGTTTGTTTGTTTGTTTGTTTGTTTGTTTGTTGCCTCAGGTGAGTGTCTGGCTATCGCGCTGTACGACTATGAGGCCATTCACGAAGGAGACCTCGGCTTCAAGAAGGGAGATAAGCTGAAAATCTTAGAAGAGTGAGTAGTTCTAAGTCTTACACCAATCAGCCACAACATTACGACCACCTGACTATTAGATAACTATCTGACCAATGGAAAAGCTAGAATGTAGATAATAAATGCAGATGTTTCCTGGTATGAATTGGCGCTGGTGCCGTCTTTAGTTTGTGTTTGTGTCGTTTAGGAGGCGAGCGGCAGCCATTTTAAGCTGATAGATGCCGACAGCCACACCTGGTCGTGAATCATGTTTCATATTTGCCGTGCGTGTTTTTAACCTCAGGTCGGGCGAGTGGTGGAAGGCCATGTCAATCAGCTCGGGTCAGGAAGGCTTCATCCCGAGCAATTACGTCGCTAAAGACACCCTGGAAGCGGAGGAGTAAGTGTCCCTCCGCCTGCCCGGCTATGGGTTTGACAAAGCAAAGTTTTCTGTCCTAACGCGTCTGTTTCCTGTTTTTCAGCTGGTTCTTCAAGGGGGTGAGCAGGAAAGATGCCGAGAGGCAGCTGCTGGCCCCCGGGAACCGAGTCGGGTCCTACATGATCCGGGACAGCGAGACCACCAAGGGTGAGCAACAAAACAAACCGCCTTCAAAATAAAAGCTGCTTCTTTGGGGGGTTTTTACCGGTTGCTGCGATGAACGAGCGTACAGAGAAAAAGGGTGAAGCTGCTGCCATTGGCTCATTGGGGTCGCCGTGGTAACAACGCACCCGCGTCTCTCACTCCCTGACAGCAAACTCAGAGAGGCAGACTGAAAAGTAAGCCTCAAAGAAACAGCCGCTGTGCAAAAAACTACAAACCAGATCTGAAAAGCGTGACTGACGGCCTCGGATGACAACTTTTATGTTTCTATAAAGTTTTTAAGTTGGAAAAACAGTAAAAAAAAAAGGTAAAAATAGCTTTTGAGTTGAGTTTGGAAGGTAAGGTTTTGAGCTCCGATATATCAGAATCTATGGGAGCTCGGGTGCGCTCTCTGCTGTGATCTGAGGAGGTTTGAGAGGAAACACGTCTGGATGAGAGACGACAGAAACTTTTTTTTGTTTAATTTGGATTTATTCTTTAAAAAAGTCGTGGAAGTAGGAAAAAAAGTCTTTAAAGAAATCCTAAAACTGGCGTAAAATCCGTTGAAGACATAAAAACTCCAGTTCGGTTTTAAACTTTAAACGAGGTTTCTGCAGAGAAGCCTGAGCTGCCGAGCTCCAAACTGTTGTCGACGGGGGGAAACCTGATTCTAACGCGTGACCACAAACCGCCACGGGACAACATGTGAAAACAGACAAAGATGGTGAACAGATGGAAAAGGAGGTCAAATCTGAACCGTTTCAGTCCATTGACCTTTTTTTATTCATGTCTTTTAACTGGTTCCTGTTAGCCTACACACCAACCTTCCCAACGTTACGTTTTCACACCTTGACCAATAAAAGTCGACTCATTGGTGTTTTTGTTTTTGGTAAACGTCGGTCAGCCTCTTTAGTTCTGAAAATAAAAGCCAACAGAATAATTCTCGTTTTGTTGTTTTCCCCCCGCAGGCAGCTACTCCCTGTCCGTCAGGGACATGGACCCCCAGGCTGGGGACACGGTTAAACATTATAAAATCCGAACGCTGGACAACGGCGGGTTCTACATCTCTCCTCGCATCACCTTCAGCACCCTGCAGGAGCTGGTCGGCCATTACAAAAGTGAGTCCGAGGCGTTGTTTCACGTCGCCCTCTGCTGGTTAACTTTCATATCTCGGCTTCCATGGAGTTCTTCCTCTAATAACTTGTATCTCTGTTCCATTCAGAGCAGGGAGATGGTCTCTGCCAAACCCTGACTGCTCCGTGTTTGAGCCCCAAACCCGAGAAGCCATGGGAGAAGGACGCCTGGGAGATCCCGAGGTCCTCCCTGAAGATGGAGAAGCGGCTCGGCGCCGGCCAGTTTGGAGAAGTCTGGATGGGTGAGACGCTCTCGAGGCGCCGCAGGTTAACCCCGAAACGATCCTCTGATTGTAACGTTTGTTCATTTTTCAAAGCTACGTACAACAAACACACCAAGGTGGCGGTGAAGACCATGAAGCCGGGCAGCATGTCGGTCGAGGCGTTCATGATGGAGGCCAACCTGATGAAGACCCTCCAGCACGACAAGCTGGTTCGCCTCAACGCCGTCGTCACCAAGGAGGAGCCCATTTATATCATCACCGAGTACATGGAGAAAGGTGGGTGCGGGTCCGTAAACTGGGTTCTGGGCTCCAGAGTCCTGGAACCTGCAGGTCCCGAGGTCTGTTTGGGAGTTCGACACGTCAGCTCCCAGTTTCAGGTCCATCCGTGAGTTAACGAGTTAAAGTCCTCGTTCAGCTGAGTTCACCCCGAGCTCGTTGGTTCTGACGACTCCATCGGACTTCTTGATTGGTTCTCGTTGGTTCGATCAGTCCTCCGTAAAGAACCGAGTTCTACGTCTCAGCAACTTTAACAAATAAAATAATACAAGTCAGTTATTTCTAGTTCGTCCACTTTGGAAAAGTTAGAGCAAATCACTCCCTCCCCTCACTATAGAGGGTCTCTGTCCAAGACAAGGACCCAAACGAGCCTCAGAGGGGAGGGGAAGGAGAAGGATTTGCGCGTGAGATCAGCTCGCAGCTAACTGGCCCGTTATCGTACGTCCACCCTGATTGGCTGAAGCCTGAGGCCTTGGGGGCGGGGCCAAGGGGGCGGGACAAGACATCTGTCAATCATTCTGTATCCAGAAAGACATTAAATGTTCGCGGCTGTTTCCTCAGAGCCGTTTGGCTCCAGTTTGGTGTTTATTCTGTTTACTGCTCAGCCCCATTGGCCCATTCCTGGTTGTAGTAAAACCTCTCCTTTCTGCAGGGAGTTTATTAGACTTCTTAAAGAGCGACGAGGGGAACCGGGTCCAGCTCCCGAAGCTCATCGACTTCTCGGCTCAGGTGAGACGAGCGCAGCCGCTCGGGGGAGAACGGGACGGAACGAAGCCCGAAGCTTCATCTTTTTATTTTTTATTTTTGCTTTTAGATCGCGGAAGGAATGGCCTACATCGAACAGAAGAACTACATCCACAGAGACCTGCGAGCCGCCAACATCCTAGTCAACAAGGCTCTGGTCTGCAAGATCGCTGACTTCGGGCTCGCCCGGATCATTGAGGACAACGAGTACACGGCGAGGGAAGGTGTGGCAAACGAACGCCTCAGGAACTGAGACAGAGACAGGAGTTCAGAACATTCTACAAACGTTTTATCTGTTTTTTGTTTGGGTTCTCTTTAACAACCAGGAGCTAAGTTCCCCATCAAATGGACGGCTCCCGAGGCCATCAACTACGGGTCCTTCACCATCAAATCTGACGTCTGGTCCTTCGGAATCCTGCTGACCGAGATCATCAGCTACGGGCGGACGCCGTACCCAGGTGAGAGGACCTCCGGTCGTCCTTGAGTTCCATCGTCCTTTCAAAGTGTCTGCAGTGAAACTGTAGTTTTGGTTAAAGAGAAGCCAGCAGCAGGGTTGAAGCTGCTGCCAGCTGCTCCTTCTGGTCACCACGGTAACCACACACCTGTGACTCTCACTCCCTGACCGACAAGTCAATGAGAGGCGGACTGAAAAGTAAGCCTCAGGAAAAAAAGCCATTTTACTCTTAAAACGAGTAAAGTCCAACTTTCTGTGACCCGTTCAAACTTTAAATGATGTTAGAGCTCCAACAGGACCAGGTTTAGAACTCCTAACTGGACCGGGTTTAGACCTCCAAACAGGACCGGGTTTAGAGCTCCCATTGTTGTGAACGGTGAAATATTTTGGTGTTTCTTGCAGATTTGGGCTCTGATAAACGATGACCTTTGACCTTTGACCTTTGAATCGCAGCTCAAAGTTCCTGATTGATTCGCTCGTATTGATGTATTTTTCTGGCGTCGGTGAATTAAACCATCAGCCCGTCACCCAATCAGGTTCCCGTGGTTCTCGGCGCGGGAACGTCTCCGGTTCCTTGGGTTGATCCGCTCTCTCCGCTGGTTTTCAAGGGATGACCAACCCGGAGGTGATCCGCTCCCTGGAGAAGGGCTACCGGATGCAGCGCCTGGAGTCCTGCCCCTCTGAACTCTATGAAATCATGCTGGAGTGCTGGAAGGACAAGCCCGAGAACCGGCCCACCTTCGACTACCTGCAGAGCGTCCTGGAGGACTTCTACACCGCCACAGAGAGCCAGTACCAGCAGCAGCCGTGAGCCGTGAGCTGCGAGCCGCGAGGCGTTCAGGAACCTCGGCCTTCCAGGATTTCATCTTTTACCTCTTTTCTTCACGCAGGCACAGAAAACTCAACCAGCAGGGAAACCACGCCTTTAATAATCCCTTCACCACCTTCGGCTGTTTTAGAAAACTTTAGCCACAACGAGGCGAAGCAGTTTTTGGCCACTGGGTGGCGCTCTAAAACACCTCCAGGTTAAATCTTGTTTCCGCCATCATCGCCTCGTATTTATGTTCTGACTCTAAATATTCGTGGATGAATATTTAGAGTCCAAACGCCGCCGCCCGGTCAGCGGCGTCTCACGTCAGTTAACGCTGATGCGGTTTGAACTTCAGGGCCACCGTAGGTTTGGAGTCGACCCAATTAAAAATGGCTGCCTCAGACATCTAACCTTTTCCCGCTTCGTTTTTAAGAGGTCACACCTTTTAATAATCCCTTCACGACCTTCGGCTGTTTTAGAAAACTTCAGCCACTTAAATCGGGCGCCATCGGAAGGCAGGAGGCGCCGCAGACTAATAACCTTTAAATAGAAGCCGTGAACGCTTGTTAGCAAAATATCTCTCGAGCCAGTGGGCGGGGTTTAGGAACCAGCTTCAAATCTAAAAAAAAAATCTGCTTTTTTTTTTTTCTGTTAAACCGAACGGCGTGAAGGAAACGTTTTCTGGCTCGTTGCAGCTTCAAAGTGCCTTTAATCCAAATCCAATAAAATATATTCCATTTGATTTGTATATATCTTTGATTTAGTTTGTTTTTACGTTTTTTGTTCCTTAACTTATAAAGACGCAGTGCATCGCCACGTTTTGCACTTATAGTAAATTTTAATAATGTATCTTGAACAGAATGTGCTTTTTATTTGTTTGTTTTCTTTATAGCAAAGAGCAACGACTGCTGGGTTTTTTACGCTGTTAAAGAGTGTTTTTGTTTTTCATATATTTGGACGTAAATAAATAAACTTTTTGTTGCACAACGAAGCCCTTCGTGAGCCAAACCTGAAACTGCAACGATCTGATCTGTGAGCCGAAATGTGTAATAAAATATAAACAACGAGCTTCTTTCTGTTTGTAAAATGCTTTAATTAACTCAGATCGAATAAATATAGTTTAATAAACTGTTTTACTTTTATTTCTCTTTATTTCTGTCATATTTGCTCAAATAGAAACAGATTTTGACCCGAGAGACGCTGCCCTTAACTTCCTGTTAGTGAGCATGATTGACTGCAGCTGGTGATTTCACTTCATCGGCGTGAAAATAATTAGTTTGACATTTTTTTATTGAGTTGATCCGCGCCTGACGGGGACAACAAGACAGAGACGTCCTGACAGAGACAACAAGACGGAGACGTCCTGACGGAGACACCAAGACAGAGACGTCCTGACGGAGACAACAAGACAGAGACAACAAGACAGAGACACTAAGACAGAGACACTAAGATAGAGACACTAAGACAGAGACACTAAGACAGAGACAATAAGACAGAGACAATAAGACAGAGACACCAAGACAGAGATGCTCTGACAGAGACACTAAGACAGAGACACCTAGACAGGAGACACTAAGACAGAGATGCTCCGATAGAGACAGTAAGATGGAGACGCCAAGACAGAGACGACTCGAGAGACGCTCAGAAAGAGACGCTCCGATGGAGACAAAGTTTTGTAACGCAATTTTCACAAAAAACCTTAAACCTCAAACACTCATTCAATCATTTAACAAGTTAATGATGTAGAAATTGTGTTACAAGCATCAAAATTCAAATAAAAAAACTAAATAATTGTGTTTTTTGACAACTTCAAAAGTTTGAAATGAATGGATGGAAACTTCTGAGCACATCTGTAATAACATTTTATTTATTTCTCACGTCGTTTTCATCCTTTAGCAAAGTGTAGCTTTGTGCCCCTACCCCAAACCCCTCGCGGCCGGATTTGGCCCGCGGGCCGTCTGATCTAAGCACAACCTTACAGCCATTTTTTTTTTATTAGAATTTGTAAGTTTTAATTAACAGAACATAATAAAAACGGCACTTTCGTGTTTCTGTTCAATAATATTGAGGAATAAAATGTTATTAATAAATATTTTAAAACCGGCGAAAGAAAAAGACAAACAGAAGCGACTTCCGCTGCGTCACTAATGACACGTATTCAAAATGGCGGCCGCGGCGATGGTGAGTGGAAAAACGAACTCCTTTTCTCGCAGCTTCTTCTCGTTCCGAGCCTCCTCCGTGATCCGGCCGGACGCGGCTCGGTGACCGGGTCGGAGGGGCTCGTCTCGGCCGTCGCGGCCTTTCCGCCGGCCTGTTCGGGCTCGCTTCGGTCCGCCGCTCCTCGGCTGTCGGCGGCGATGCTAGCCGCGTTAGCCGCGAGGTGCTAACGGTCGGCGGCTCGGTTTGCGGCGCTGATCGCGGCCGCTTGATCCGAACCGTGCGGGTCATAAACTCTGAACGAACCTGAGCCGAAACAAGCACACAGGTGGGAGTGATTAAACTGTCATGGCGGCTCAGGTAAGGAGGACAGCAGCTCCGTAGAGCTCACCTGTTAGCTGCTGCTAGCATCCTGGAAGCTAAACGTTAGGAACACTTAAACTAACGCTGCCTTTTTCTGGCTGTGTTGCTAAAAAACAAAACAAAATCCAATTGCATTTAACCTGTTTTTACTGGTTTGAGCTAACAAAGTAAATGGTGCCAACTTTGTTGAAACTGGTTGAGAAATAAGGAAGTTGTGGTCATTTTTGTGAGATAAAAAACGACTTTTCTGTGTTGTTTCCTCACAGAAACGAATAAAGTTGAGAGGTTTTGAATCATTAATTTTGCGGTTAGTTAATTAATTTAACCAGATGTCGTCAGAAACATTAACCAAACTCATAAAAGATGCCAAATGATTTAGTATATTTAACATTTTTAGGTGTTTTAATCAAATTTTTGTTGATTTTGTTGATTCTGGGGCTTCAGAAACCTTTAACAGGTCAACAGAAGTGGCTCAAAATGTATAAACATGTTTTAAAATGAACTCCTTTTTATATTTGTAATGAATTCTGACGTCTGCAGTCGGAGCTAAATGTTCCACTGCTGCGTAAAGATGGAAATCCGGGACTAAAAGTTTGGAAAACGAGGGGAACGTTCGTATTTATTCGTAAGACGCGTCCGTATTCGTCTCCTGACAGGATGTTTGTTATCGAGAAAAAGCAGCTCCTTACGGAACTCGCAGGAAGACATTTAAAGGACTAAAAATGGCTCCGACTCAGTTTCACAGACACCGACTGATAATCTGGTGTCGCGGTCGCTGAGAGTGATCCGTAACGCTCGGTCTGAGAGCTAACGGGCGCCTCCGTCTGTTAGCAAAATATCAGCGATGACTTTAACGAACCTGAGTTGTTCTTACAGCGTTTTATGCTCAGATATCTGATGTTTTTAATAATTCAGACTCTGATGTGAACGCTCTGCAGCGACCCGCAGGAGAAGGCGTGGCTTAACGCAGAGGGTGCGCTGTGTTCGCGGGCGTTGCTTGGCATTACTCGCCGAGCTCGTTTCGTCCCGTGTTTGCATTCGATCTCGCAACGTCCGGAGCGGGAAGGACGCCCTGGAAGCGGAAGCGAACTCTGGTGTCGACACGATCGGCGCCAGAGTTAGGATTGGGCGTCCAGGACGTGGCGAATCTGAAAATGGCGCCGCAGCTGAAGACGTGCGGCGTTCTGACAGTCGTCAGATTCAGGCGTGAGAGCGAGCCAGGTCTGATTGTCTCGGTCGCTCCCGGCTCCAAGCGCCGTGTGATTGGTCAGAAGTCGTTGTGGG
This sequence comes from Kryptolebias marmoratus, assembly GCF_001649575.2. NCBI lineage: Eukaryota > Metazoa > Chordata > Actinopteri > Cyprinodontiformes > Rivulidae > Kryptolebias > Kryptolebias marmoratus. The sequence goes on from NC_051437.1 coordinate 27,943,212, forward strand.
CGTGGTTACGAGCTCTAATGGAGCCATTTTGTTTCTGCTGAGAAGCAGCTGGAGGCTGATCCAGCAGAACTTAGAAACCTCTGAGCTTAAAAACGCCGCGGAGACTCAGGCGGGTCTTCGTGGCCGACAGGAAGTACGCCTCACCGTCAAACGGCGTGTTCTGCCTCAGCCGGTGGCGAGGAGGGTGGCGTCTCCAGTTCAACCGACCCGGATGGTTTTTAAAGGTTTCGCTCCGTGTTGCGAACAGAAATGAAATGTTTTTATAAAGTTTGGCTCCTCCCACCTCAGAGTCCAGGTGGGTCTGGACGCCTGCTGAGGTCGTCTTCGTCTTATCGTGAGACGGAGACGCTGTTGTCTGAAGGACCTCAGCTTATCTGCTGTTTGAGGATCATATCAGGCGTTCAGAAGGTCAGAAACAGACAGGAACACATCGAGGATTAAACCTTTTATTAGCAATAAATATATTTATACGTTAAAGTTTTAACTCTTATTCTCAGTTTTAGGAGTTTGTGTTAAATGTTGGGTCGTTCCTTGTTCTTCGTCTTTTATCTGGACTGAGCTTCTCCTTCACTTTATTACATTTAATCTACATAAAAACGTCGTCAGAGTTCGTCTTATCGAAGGTCTCACTGAGCTGCAGCTTATTGGCTGATGGCCTTCATAATGGAGCCTCAAAATGGCCGCCGTGACGCTCCGTTTCATCACGTTAGTCGCAGACGATGGCGGCCTTTGGGACATGATAGTTAAAGAAATCTGCTCGGCAAATTTGTCTTTGGTGTCTCCAGTCTGTCTCAGTTTTGACTCTGGTGTCTCCAGTCTGTCCCTTGACGGAGCTGTCCTCTGACAGAAAGCCATCAGCCTACAGTCTTGAACGTCCGAGTCTAAAACCCAGATCTGTGTCTTGGTCTCTAAAGCGTCCTCCTGCATGTCTTTGTCTTTAAAGCGTCCTCCTGCGTGTCTTCGTCTCTAAGCGTCCTCCTGCGTGTCTTCGTCTCTAAGCGTCCTCCTGCGTGTCTTCGTCTCTAAGCGTCCTCCTGCGTGTCTTCGTCTCCTGGTTCATTTTTCCGTGTTTCTGGAAGTTCGGCCGTTTTGTCAAATGGAAAATAAACCCGTCGTTGTTCGGATTTTTCACGTTTAACGACTTCCTGCGGCGGCGTGTGAACGGGTTTCCTGTCCTGACTTTGACCTTTACGTCTGCCCGGCGGTTCTGCAGGAGACGTGGTGGGCCTTGCTGCTGCTGTCCTCGCTGCCTCTGGGCCGGACCTTCTACGTCCCCGGAGTCGCTCCTCAGGACTTTCACGAAGGAGACAAAGTGGAAATTAAGGTAAGAAGAAAACGTTTAATCTGACATCGAAACATTCAGGAAACCTTAAATCCTGAGGGATAAACGAGCAGCGGTTGGATAATTAAAGTTAAACCTGACGTCATCAGAGAAGACGCCTTTAAGACCTGAACTTCAAGAAGGTCGTCAGTTTGAGTCTGACAGATTTAGAGAAAGGAGCTGAAACACAAACAGTTTATTCTTATTAATTAGGAAAGATTGACCCTAATTAGTCGATCATCCATCGTCCACCTCTTCTCCGTGGTCGGGTCGAGGAGGCAGCAGGTCCAGGAGCCAGACCCAGACCTCCCTCTCCTCCTGGAGGATCCAGAATCCCTCCAGAGAGTTCTGGGTCTGATCCGAGGCCTGGAAAACCTAAACATGGAGGCGTCCTGATCAGATGAACCACCTCAGCTGCCTCCTTTCGACGAGGAGGAGCAGCGGCTCTACTCCCAGCTCCTCACGCTCGGCCGCTCTACGATCCAGGAAATCCAGAGTTCTGCTTTTCGGCTCGACTCGTTCTTCACTACGATTGACGGACCGGAGCGAAGACGAGGCTCCGATCCGTCTCCCGTCAGAAATCAACGGGAAACAGAAGATTTAAAGATTCATCTAAAACTTGAAGATTTCACGTTCTTAACCTGAAATGTGTCGTCCCTCAGTTTTATTGTTTGTGTTTAAAGTTTCCGTGTGTGTGTGTGTTCCAGGCGGTGAAGCTCACCAGCTCCCGGACGCAGCTTCCGTACGAATATTACTCGCTGCCTTTCTGCAAGCCGGACTCCGTCCTCTACAAGGCCGAGAACCTGGGTAGGTCGGAAACCAGCCGCTCCGTTTCCCGCCGGCGAAACTCGTTTAATCAGCCTTCGAGTCGAGAGATAAAAGATTTATTTATCAGAATTCAAACCGATGTCTTCACGGCGTCCAACGTGTCCCTGAGCCGAGACACGTCGAGTCCAGCTCCTCCTCTGCAGGAAGTCTGGAGTTCGGAGTCTATTTCGTGCCGTCTCTGAATCTGCATCCAGTCGGCAAATTTTTCTCGACTTTCCACGAGTTTGACCCACATCTGAGAATATTTAAAATCCAAAATGACTTTTATTTGACTCCTGCTGATTCTAATCTCTGCCGATTATACTTTAAACTTTTTACACTTTTTGTTTAAACTTGAGCAACATTTAGCTGCGTTACTCGGCTCAGAAACGACACCGCTGGAGACCTCATAGGTCCAGGGTGATCCCGATTGATTTCATGGTGAAAACCTGTCTGTGCTCCAACTTTAAATTGTTGTTTAAAGGAATTCATGCTTTGGATTTTATGATTTATTTCTGATTTATTTTAACCAACATAAACAGAAATCCGTCCATCTTTAGCTGATTTTCGGAGGACGTGTCTCTGGTTCTAACCGGACGTCCCGCCTGTCTCTGTCTCTGTCCTCGGACAGGCGAGGTTCTGCGCGGGGACCGGATCGTCAACACGCCGTACGACGTGCAGATGAGCAAAGACAAGAAGTGCGAGACGATCTGCGGCAGGAGGAAGCTCGGCGTGGAGCAGAGCAAGCTGGTGGCCGAGCGAATCCAGGAGGAGTACTACGTCCACCTGTGAGCGCCGCGCCGCCGCAGTCCGTCAAACAAATATGGAACAAAACCCTCAAAGATGGCCGCCAGACCTGACTAACATTAGCAAACACTAAAAAGGCTCCAGCTCAGGCGATCTGACAGGTTCTGAGCTGAAATTAGAAAGTTTAAAACTTTAGTTTTTTCTTCTCAGTTGGAGCTTTTAGTCCGACGCTTCTTTAATGAAACTCTTATTTTTTTAACTCTTCTGGACAGAAATAAATAAAGTTTAAAAAAGACTTTTTATATCCTGGCTCCTCCCTGAGGAGTGGAGCTGATTAATGAGGCGTAAATAATTAAACTTCATTTAGAACATTTTAAATGTAATCTGTTTATATCGGATTAAAGTTCTTATTTTTAATCAGGAAGTTCCTGTAAATAAAAAAGGACAAACGGGACAAAATCAGCTGATCGTGCTTTTTATCTGGTTTCAGAAACTCTAAATGAAATAAAGTAACATTTATTAGGAATGCTTGTCGCCCGCCCATCTGTTGGGGACAACTCTCGGCGACTACCGCGCTGAGTTTCAGCTCGGAACGGTCGGGTCGGGTCGAGTCGCGGTTTCTCTCTGAGGGTTTTAATCCAGCCGGTTCAGGAGCAGCGGGTGGTTCAAAGGTTTGATTTCCTGTCCGGGTGTGAAGCGGCTGAGCCTCTCTCC